>NC_057796.1:108141150-108382381 GCF_018294505.1 Triticum aestivum
AAAAACAACATTTGAATGTACATAGTACGAGACATAATATCGATGTTTCAATTCGGTGTACATTGTAAGATTTGAACCGAGGACCAGGCATACGGGTAATTATTTCAAATTCGTGCCATACTAAGTTTCGAAAAGTTGACATTGACTAAGTTTGTTGTGCTATTTTGTAGGCCATATGTTTGAATCCATCCAAAAGTTTTCTCACTACCATGGTGTTCATCATATACATATGAATTTGTATTAAAAAAGTAGCATGGATACAGTGAAATGGGAAATCCACGTTAGAATTGGAGATCGCTACGTGACACACACACTAATTCAAATAACTAACTACGTGACACACACTCTAATTCAAATAACTAATTACGTGACACACACTCTAATCCACGTTAGCGTGGGTACCGTTTCGATTTTTTTCAAATAACTCCTCATTAATTAATTTATAGTACTCCCTCTGTTCACTTTTATAAGACCTTGAAGACATTTCAGACAATGTGCAAAACAGTTCATTTTAAGTTGTCTGAAACGACTTACAAAAGTGAACGGATGGAGTATCTCGTTTCGAATGACTAATTATTGCAAGGAAAACATGGGCATGGTAATACATACAGATTCGTTTGCAAATGAAAGAAGATTCGTTTGCATTCTCAAATGTAGGCGCACCAGGCAGACCAGGGTCGTGTCGGGGTGGACGCTGCTTCGGTACCTTAAAGGCAACTGCCTTTGGGCCACTGACATGTGGGCCAACCACCTGTTGGGCCCACATGTCATGGACACAAAGGCAGGTGCCTTAAGGCACCAAAGCATAGTCCTGTCGGGGTGGTCGCGTGTGTCGGACGGACGCGTAGCACCCAGCCACCCCCCCAAAAGGACGACGATAATATAAGTTCACGCTTCCACATTTCGGATTGAAATATCTGGCGGCCCCAATTCCAGCCCTGCAAAATCTCTCTTCTCCACCGTCCCCTTCCGCGCCCAGATTGCTCAAATCCCAAATTCACCGCCAACCCTCGAATCGCCCCTCGTCTTGTCTCTTTCCCCACTGTTCCCCACCTCTGTGCCGGACGACGATGATGAAGACGACGGTCGCGCTTCACCACCGCACCGGAGCTACCTCATCTACGCCCTCGTCCACCGCACCGGGTGGTCCACCGACAACGTCGGCCGCCGCAACCGACGTGCCTCACAGACACCGAGTTCCACCGCATCAGGTGCGCTTCACCGACGCCGTCTCCCAGCTCACCGGGGCTACTTCACCGAGCACATCATCGCACCTCCGCCCCCGAGGCCGTTGGGGCTTCACCAACGGTCTCGTCCGCCGCATCGTAGCGCTCCGCTGCCACTCAAGATCTGCATCCGTGCGCGGCCAGCCAACGCCAGCGCATCACCCTCAACGGCTCTGAAGTTACCCGCACTCTAGCTAGGCGAGCATGCCCAAACGTCGGCCCGAACTAGGTATCCACACATCACTCCCTTGTGCACTGTTCCGACGATGTTTGGATATCCTTTCACTGCTCTCTTAGCTTACACGCCTATGCAACTCTGACTTTAACTCTTATTTCTTCTGGAGATATCATCTGAAACAAGCAAATCCATTTTTTAGCGAAGCATGACGGCGCTACGGGATCTGGTACACATCCTGCACACCCGTATAACCTTGTAAGTATCTGTCCTCCGGTACAACATCAAGGTCGATTCCTCTTATTTGATCAACCATTCGCCATGTCAAAAATGCAGAGGGGGATGCAAGGAGCACAAGGCCTGCACATCCAAGCAAGTGGTAACATGGACTTGTACATGGAACATCCCAAGCGCAAGCAGAGCTACAGTGAGCCTGTACAACGAGCTATCGTAAGTCCCTGCATTTTATTTAATTCATACTGGCATTCGTGTATGATTTGTGTGCAGTGGCTGATCCACGAATTCAAGTTACCAGGGGCGAACATTTAACTTAAAAAATACGAAGGCACTTGCACTCCAGAAATCAACATAACTTGAGAAATGTGAAGCTACATGCACTTTGAAAACCAGCTAATGATCCAAAGTAGTTCAGATTATAAACACTAAATGATGCAAGCACCAAAAAACACAAAATGCAACATGGTGTACAAGGACTACAAACATGGTCTGTACCAGCTTGAATTATTCGTTCTCTGGCTGAAAATATCGAAGTGTAATTGCACGTATAACCAGTGCGCAAACTGCATGTCAATATATCTATCCTGCACAAGTATGGCAATAGTTTCAAACAACAGATTAGAAAAGTATTTATGCTATGTTGTCATGATACGGGGACTTTCTGGTAGATGGCCTCGACGTTTCCTCAAGCTATGAAAATGCACTGTAATTTGCTTGTCATCAATGCCTGCAAATCTCTGTCTCTCTCAACATAGTAGATCATCATTAGACACTAAATCCTTCAATGAGCTTGCAAAATGCTTGCATTAGATCCCTCATTAGACACTATATGTTCATCACCAGGAGCATGTAAAATGTTTGCATCAAATCCTTCATTAGCAGTCTGTTCATTAGACACTTCAGGCTCAAGAACAACATGAGCTTGTATGTTTGCACTGGAAACTTGATTAGATACATCAGATTCAGTCAGTTCAGTATTGATTGGGGGAGTTATAAAATAAGTAGAAATTGGTTTCATTTTCTCATAGATTCCCTACATACAAGCAGTTTTACAACACCGTCAGGTTTAACTATTGGCCAGAAATTGAAGAGTTGAATTAGATATAATCAGGGATGTGATGTACCTGCTCGTTGCGCATGCTACACTTGCAAGCTGCGACTGTCCGTTTGCGCAAGCTCGATGCCATGCCCGTGCTGCCGCCGCTGCCTCCCACGCAGGCTACACCCAGGGTTGGATCTTCATCTTCTTGTCCTTCCGTTCGCTTGAAGCCCGGCGACCGCCCTCCAACGAGGGCACAAGGAAGTGCTGTGTCGGTCTGTCCAGCGGCGGCTAGGTTACGAGCGAACCAGACTGGAGGCTGGAGCGAATGAATTGGGATTTTTCCTGCTGTCGATCGATATGGGAGGCGCTCGTTTGGGCCGCGAGCCTGCTATAGGGCCTGCCTTGCACTTATGTTATTGGCCCATCCAAATTGAAACATTTTTCTTCATTTTTTACATTGCCTCCTCATGCGTTGGGACGAACAAAACTAGCGTGGGCCAACCTGGACGACTCAAACTAAGTGCACACTTTCCAGCCACCTGAGGCGGCCGCCCATACCAGCCCCTATGGTGGCGTCGCCCCTTTTTGCGTGTATGATTGGATAGTGAAAAATATTCCAGTGGCGCTTTTGATTTACCCATAGAATGGTTGAATTGCTTGTTTCTATGAACTGAGTTCGCCAATAATGTGAAGGATGCCAGTCTTTTCATCCTATTGTAGATTGCTTAGATCTCGATATGCCAAAAGTAATCACATGAAATATACAGTAAAAACCAGTGTGATGTGTTTGGCTACAACTAGTCTGACTACACGTCCTCATATAACATATCAAGGACGCATCATCTTACCAGATTAACCATTTGACTTACCCATGCAGTGCGGGAAGAAAGAAGTATTGGGACTGCGTATCCAAGCAATTGATGCCATGGACTCCTTCGTACAACCTTGTAAGCGAAAAAGAAGTTGGAGTGTGCCTGTACAAAGAACTAGCATAAGTTCAGTTACCTGCTTCTCAGAATTTTAGTTAGCCACTTATTGCAAAATTGTTCAATTACGTTGCTTGGCTTAATTTAGTTTGCTACTGATTACATAATGGCATAGCCTGTTAATCATATTGTAGACTGCGCCTATCTATGTGTTTGATACTTACTGTTAAGAATTACCTGTTTGCCTTAACTTAAATATCTACTTGTTTGTTTAACTGCTTTGCTGCTGCAACAGCGGGTTACAATGATGTTAATAACTACTTTTCAGCATCCAATTGAAACTCTTTAATTCCTTGTTTGTTTAACTGGTTTGCTGTTATAACTCCCAGTTGAGATGTTTTGCTAACTTCAACTTTTCTGAATCCAATCGGAACTTTAATGGCAAAACAGGTTAGCCCAAGATCAAAGAGCGAGGTCCCCATGGACGTTGCATCATCCCACAGCAGTGGCACCGGCCCAATCGTGCATTATGAATTGCCAACTGCTGATGCTCTAGAGGCTAAACTAGTGGTAGAAAGAGATTCTGCTTCTGCACTTAGAGATGAAGTTGACATGTTGAGGAAGCAAACAGCACAATCACAAGCAGTACTCAAGACAACCATTAAATATTTGGTGGATTTCAAAACGAAGCAAGCTGAGACTGACCAGATTGTTAAGGTCCTGAAGGAAAAAAGGAAATTAAATTCCTACTTGGTAAATCATAGGTGAAATGTTCTTTCCATAGTTGAATAACCTTTATGTTGTCTGTTCATGTAATCAATCAAACCATTTGTTTTAGAGATCATGTAATAATTGTTTTTTTTGTTTTTTGGTTTGTAATTTTATTTGAGCACAAGTCTGTATTAATTGATAAGACTCGGAGACATTTCATTTGGATTGCTGTGCCAGACCTACAAATATGCCAATCGGGCTGAATGTGCATTCAGCAATAGTAGTAGTATAGATGGACCATAAGTGGCACACATCGGAAAGGGCCAAGATGCTGGCTAAAAAAAGGATGCTGTTGTAGCCAAAAAAAAGTACAGCGGCCTGGCTTATGTATGTTAGTTGATATTATTGATCCATATACTCTATAAGTGTTTATATGTCTGTTAGTTCTGTACATTCTTGGTTGATTGACTCGGTATTTGAATCTTGATACATCGCTTGTGTACATATCTAAATGGGAGTACACATTATGCTGCGTGTGACATTTGAGTTGGACATGAAGTGTTCCAAATATTCAAATTCACCTTAAACTGGATTCTAGTTTCTGAATTTGAGTATCGGCATTTGTAAACCATATTCATATATGACAGTGGAATACATCTTTGTCGTCCTTTTGAAGATATATAAAAACACATAGAATGATTTATAAAGATTCATATAGGAATACAAAATGGATTCAAATTTAGTTGCAGGGTAAACGTGGATGCTTATTGTCCCAAAATTCGAAAGAAGCAGCAAAATGTCCACTCCCACATCGGTTGCCCGAAGCCAAGTGTTTGGGAGATGGAAATTACTGTCTACCCATTACACGGACAATCCATCGGCCCGATTTCCACTGCTCTAAATAGGCGTAGGTTAGTTCTTCAATTAGACGTGACACGACCGCCTCTGAGCCCATTCCGACACGGTGGGCGTCAAACATGGGCGGCAAAACTCATTTGATTCAAGCTCATCCGAAAGACCTCTGTTTCTCCCTCCATTCCCCATTCATACACGGTGGGCGGCAAAACAAACTCGACTCGGCCGAAATCGATGTAGGCAAATATTTTCAATAGGGGCAGGTTTGTAACTTCACTCAGACGTGACACAACCGCCCTACCTGTCAGCCCCGTTCATACACCGTGGGTGCCAACCATGGGTGCCAACCACCCTCTCCTCGCCCGAAATCGCTCTGGGCAAATATTGGCGAGATGCGAGATTACCGTCCTATCCCCAACCGAGGAGACGTCCAAATTTTAAATGGGGGCTAAGTTCGTAAGTTTCCCATATTTCAGACAGGCGCGCCCCAAAAACTGGTTCCCCGTACCTCTCCCTCCATTTTCCCATTCATCCACCGTCCGTGCTAGAACACTCCATCCCCACACCAGCCTCCGTCCGCCACCCCATCCATCGCCGTCGTCCTCCACCACATCCATCGCCACCGTCCTCCACCATGCCGGAGCGCCTACCAAGACCGCGTCGTCCACTACTAGAGATGGACGTTTCTCATCCACGGCGATGGACCAATAGCCTTGCATCGTGTCCTCTCGCTTCATCGGCGCCATCGTCCTCTTTGCCGGGGCCGCTCACACGACCTTCTCTTCCACCGCAACGGGACTTATCCCCCGATGCACCCGTCTACCATCACAGATCTGCTTCAATGCCACCGACAGTCATCGCACCCCCGATGCCTACACGGTGCCTCAAGAGAGGTGGTACTTCATATCTCCTCAACGTTTTTATCTCAACCAGAAAATAGATCTTAACTTGGTTACTCTACTTTCTTTTCAGCTCTTAGAATTTAGTTCTTAGTTCGAAGCAAACAATGGATGCTAAATATCATTTCTCCGGTTTGCAGCTTCGAATCTGCCATGGCACAACCATAATACGGTTTAATTGATCATGCTTAGGGTTCAATTGATCATGTTGGTTCCGTGGTGGTTTATTTAATAGAAATCGGAGGGGAAACCCTCTTTTGCTAAAAAAATATGCTTAGAGTTTCCCCCTTTTATGATCACTATACGATCAGAATACATGCTTCGTGTCATAATAACACTGCTCCACCCATCAAGCTAAACAAGCTTAGTTGTTCAAATACGAATATGATATTATTAAAACAGAGTTGTTTAATTGGTCAGCTAAATGTTCCTAAATTAGTTTCGAAAATGCATGTTCGCCGCTCGGGTGTGGATCTCTACAGGGTGCCCACAGTGGGCCGGCCCACCCTGGGATTTTGGGTCGTCCCAGGCCCCGATTCCCCTCTGTTCTGCTGCGCGCTTCCGATCTCTACTCGCCCCCAGCCGCCTGCCTCGCCGGCGACTTGCCGTCCCCGGACGGCATGACTCTAGGAGGAGACACCGGACTAACAGGAGGCTAGGAGCCGCTCGCCCAACAGCGTCACCGCTGCCCGGGCGCGCCGCCGTGCCTACCTTCCCAGTCCGTTCAGGGCTCAGGCGTGCAGCACCCACCAAGCCAACCCGATTTATCCTGAGATACGTCCTCAACACTCAGCAGCCACTCCTCATCACCCATTTTCTAATTGATTCATTACTCATTAGGTAGGACTGTCATTAGGGTTTTTTGTGTGCTCAGTGCTACCTACACTTAATGGTTCAGATGTATTTCGGTAATCTTTAGTACCTCTAAAGTTCACAGGGTTTTCAAAATTCCGGCCCTCGGAACAAAAACTAGTCATTTTGGATTGTTGGTCGTAGTGACATTGACCCAGATTACTACTACAAGCCAGGTTTGTTGACAATTTTACTTGTCTTTCTTACTCATTCAATATAATATCCAATTATTCACGTCGATTAGTTGCAAACAATAAGTGCTAGACAAACTTCTTCATTCAGATTTTGGACGGTCTCTTACTGCAGTTACAATTCTGCATACTTGTCCTAGTAAGCTCACAAATAAATGATTGATTCACTACATCTATGCTTGCCTTGTCATATTTGTTGTCAATATTCTTTAAGGTGGACCACCCTGTTTCTAAATACTGGAACCGTAGACATGAGTGAATAGTATTTCTCTATGTGATCTCTTCCATCATGTGTGGGTAACGAACACTGCATTGTATAGAAAGAAAGTGTCATTTCCAGCTTTTACATAGGTTTCAATCTTTTACATGGAATACAATCTGCCTACTTGCTTTGTGTCGCACTACCAACACTCCACCCTTGAAGCTAAACATTACGCCACTCATAATTGCTTAGTTTATTTGTTCAAATACGAATTTCATATGATTCTAATGTTCCTACTTCAGTTTTGAAATGTGTGCATGCCTGTTATAGAGACATAAGGGGTTTGTATTTCTATGTGTGGTCTGGTCAGCACGGTTGGGGAGGTGAACTTTGCATATGCAGGGGTTTATAGGGAGACACTCTCCGAGTTGAATCCGCAATGCATTCCATAGATAATCTGACTACTTTTTATGTTTTCATGAATCTCAGATTCTGAACAGCATCATAATGATTATGAGCTTGCGCGCATGAAAAGAATAAAGCAGAACAATGCCATGGTTGTCAAACTTGGCATTAAGGGACTGAAATCAAGTCTGGATGCAATGCAATGCAAACGCTCTCCACCTACAGATTCATGCTCAGAATATGCCTAATAGTGATTCTGAGCTAGAGGGAGACCTAAGTCAATGTAGCTCCCTAGTGGAGGAGTCAGAGGAAGATGCCCTATCTTATTCACCCATCAAGGTACTTGCTCTAACTTTCCAAGGTTACATTGCTCGCACATATCTTGCAACTGATGCTTTGCATTGCTTCTACTTTGTTGAACTGCCATTAGCTTAGTTTACACATCGTGTATGTGAATACGCCCTGCCTATCCATTTTTAGTACATATTCCATCTGTCATCATACCATATTTATCCATTCAAATGATGTTCTTGTGTATCAGACGTTCAAAAGGAAGAGGGCGATTGCTGATCGTGGAGGAGCACAAGAAAAGTATTTGGAAAAGGTAGTGGCACCTGATAAATCAAATAGCCCATTAGGTGTAGTTGCAATATCACCTGACCCACAAAATACCCCAACTCTAGCAGACTCTAGCCCTACTACACTGGTCATTTTTGATGCCCCAACTCAGCAGACCCCAACTGCAGCAAACAGTATGATTATGCCAGTTGACATAGCACCAGCTGTACGACGCAAAACCCCCATTCCAGCAAAGAGTACACCAAATCCAGTTGCCAAATCCCTTTTCGAACCAGAGAGAGCCCCAATTGCAGCAAATAGGACCCCTGTTCCATTTCTTCCCAGTTTAGAAGATGAAGCTTATGTTGTTCTTAGGAACTTTGTGCGCATCTTTCCTTCATGGAAAGATTATACCACAGACACAGAACAATTTCCAGTCTTCCTCCGCAACTTACGCGTAAGTAATGTACTAATGTTATTCATGGTCATTACTGCATATGTTTCTACTGACAGAAGACACAAGATTTCATTCTTTTAAATAGGCGAGGAGCAAACTGGATTGTGATGACGAGCAAGGGTTGGTTGCGCTTTTCAGGCACTCGTTGATGAAGTATCGTTCCTACCTGAGGCAAGCGCACTTCGATGGCAAGCCTCTGAACGAAATTTCTGTAAAGTCTCCAGTGCTACATTTATCCGACGGTGACTGGAATAATCTTGTTACACATTGGTCTCGGCTGCAGCGTAAGGTACTGTCTATGATATCACATCACAATTTGAACTACATTTCTGCATTTTCCTTAATGTCTCACTTGTACGAAAACTGTTAGCAGAAGAACATTCGTTCTCAACGGACCACAGAATCTCGCAACTATACTACACACTGCATTGCTCTTGTGAGTACCTCTTGCCCTGTATGACCATACTTACTTTCATAGTTGTTTGATTATGTAGCATCACTGCACATGTTAGCCGCGTAATCGTCCATTTGGTGGACATTATAAGATCCGTATGGACTCTTACATAAATTTAGAATCAACCCAATGCTTTTGAAGAGGTTTAGCTCTGCAGTCCTCTTGTAAGGACTGAACGTGGTCTATCACTGTACTTACATTAACAGCTACTCCCTCCGTCCCATAATATAAGAACGTTTTGTATAGTACACTAGTGTTCAAAACACTCTTGTATTATGGGAAGAGGGATTGGTTCATTTTGTAGCATTCTGCATCTTATCTCCCTCGCCCACCATTTACTAAAAAAGATCAGATCTATATTTAATCTTACCAACAAGTAGAATACACAGACAATGCCAGTGCAGAAGTGTAGCCCATTGCTCTTGTCAGTACATTTTGTCCTGTAACGCTTGTACTTCCAGGGATTGGTAGTTGATTATGTAGCATCAATCTGCATCTTATCTTCATTATCCTCTATCCCTTCCAGTATTATCATATCTATAATTACTCTCTACAAAATGTAGAGTACAGGCAATGCTTATGAAGAAGATTCTGCGGTGAAATTCTTGAGTTATCCTTCCCTTGACATGGAGAAGGGCATTATAAAGCCGGTGTTAACTGTTAATGTAAGTCAGTCCTTCTAAAGCCTTTATCCTCAACTGCTGTTTAATTTGCTCATACTCCCTATCATTTACTGCTGTTTAGTTTGCTATTTCTACCAAAATGCATGTTCGTAAGAACCGTAAGTTCTAAGTTTTACTTGTAAAACCAAATTCCTTATTCATACCATGCACATTACTTAATACTCCCAATATGTATGCTTGTTTTTGTGGATCTATAATCCAGTGTGTGGTGAAGCAGCCGACGTTTGCACCTTGTCATCTCCTGTTTTATCTTACTGATGTGGCTGATGATATGAACAACATGCCATGCACATTATCCAAAATAGATACAATGATTTTCTTTGCCCTTCATCTATGCTTGTTATGTTGACATGGTAATCCAGTAGTGTGGTGAAGCTCCCCGCATTATGAACAATGCCAAATTATGTTATTGATATTTTGAACTTACTCTTTATTTTCTAATTTGAAATTGGATAGAATTGACAGAACAGTTATCATCTTTGTTTATACACGTGCAAAACCTGTCATCTCTCTGCTTTGTTTCAGGGTGATATGCCTGATGGCATGCACAAGTCTGCTGAAGGCTGTGAGACAAACCCAACATATATTGCAGCAAAGAAGGCAAAACATCTTGAAGATAGCGAGACAACCCCAAAGTCTTGTCTTGATGCAGTGTTCAAGTTACTTGAGACTAACAGTCAGACAAGCTCACAGAATTCGTTGTCTGAATCAGTTCTACTTCTTCAGTCCCAAGTTCTAGCAGAAAGGCATTCTGCAACTCAACTTCGACTTGAAGTCCTATCTCAAAGATTGCGGAGAACACCAATGAGAACCTCATCGCTAAACAGCTACACCTGGAAGCTATGACCGACATGCTAGGCCGGTCTCACAGCCTTGCTCAGCAGCTTGCGCAGCAGTTCCCCCGCAAGGCTAACCTTTCTTGAACTGTCTTGGAAGTGGTCTCGGTTCAGTATTATTTTGTTACGCTGCAATGGTGCCTAGTTTTTGTAATCTGCTTCTTCGTTGTGCTTTATGATCACTGGTGGCGAACTTTGATGCCCAGTGGATGTAATATGTGTAATAGCCGTGATAGCCTAGCATAAGTTGCTTGCTTATTTATTTCCTTGTTGTCTTGTTTATTTGTTTGCTTGTAGTCAGTGCAGTTCTTTTTCTGCGGTTTGCTAGTGGCTGCAATAACCTATTTTTTAAAACTAGGCCACAATAACCATGGGCTAATATTTACTGTAGTGACACTGGGCCTCCTACGGGCCGTAGAAATAGTGGGCCTTCTACGGGCCATAGAAACAGTAGGCCTTCTACGGGCCATAGAAACAATGGGCCTTCTACGGACCGTAGAAACAATGGGCCTTCTATGGGTCGTATCATCAATGGGCCTTATACGGGCCGTATGATCGATTGGACAAACATGGGCCAATAACAGGCCGCATTATGGCCGTAAATGGGCTAGAGTTGGAATCGTCCGTTCATGGGCCGACCATAACGGGCCATCGTTAATAGGCCGTATTTGATGACGCTATGAAAACGGCCCAACGTATTAACGGACCACAAACGGGCCGACTGTAACCACGGGCTGAATTTGGCCCACAAGCAGAAAATGATAGTAACGGGCCATAAGTAAACGAATGCTGGAAATGAGCCCAAGAATAAATGGGCTCTGAGAAGGCCGAAAGATAACATGGGCAGGAAACGGCCCAACGGAATAACGGGCCGTTAATGGGTATAAAGTGATACACTGTTCATTACAGGCCAGTTTCACCACGGGCCGTTAATGGGTGTAAAGTGATACACTGTTCATTACGGGCCAGTTTCACCACGGGCCGTTAATAGGCCAAGAGTTACATAGGGCCTCATATGGGCCGAAAGACGTCATGGGCCATACATGGGCCAGAAGTGAAAACGGGCTGGAATCATATTGGATGGCCCAGATGACGCTACTGGGCCTAATTCGGATAGGGCGTAACGGGTCTTAGGTTAGCGGGCTGTAAATGGGCTATATGCGAACAGGCCGTTAACAGGCTTTCCATGGGCCGGCCTGCCACCTTTTGACCAAGTCAAAAGGGCCGGCCTTTTCATAGGAATGGGCCTCTGTTGGGCCGTGCCACGTGTCGACGTATCATAGGCGCCTTCTGTCCAATGAGTGGATGACATCTGTCCCAACGATGAGCCGACACGTGTTTCCTCCAGCCAATGATGATTTTACACGTGGAAAATCCCCATTGGTCGGGGCTGTTAACGGGTTATTGGATCCAAAACCCGACCCGATAGCTTAACGGCGTTCCGTTACGGTGGATGCCACGTGTTGGTCACCCTTAACGAAAGCACTTCTGTGACGCGCGATTTATCGTCATGGAAGTGGACACTTCCGTGATGATAATTTTGGTAATGTCATGGAACACTTCTACGACAGCACAGGTATGACTATCTTGATTCTGTCATAAATCTGTCATGGATGTACATGCGTGACAAAAAACGCGACCTACTATGACAAGCATGTATCATCACGGAAGTGTATTTTTTTAGTGAGTACAGCGCTTTTTCCAATATAGATTCTGATATTTGAGAAGTCACAGCAGGTGAGACTTGAGTATGCATCTGAAGTTTGCTTCAGGTGTAGTTAATCGCAGTTTATTTTCAAGCTCATCCAGATCAGCCAGAACCGCGTTGCAGTTGGTGATTGCGATAGAAAGGCGTGAGATGTGTTTACTCCAGGATTTGAGAGCATGCCTAAGAGCTTTAAACTTGCGGCAAAGGATGGTGGCTGCATTGGTAGATTGGATTGGTCGATCCCATACTTGCTGCACTACATCTGCGAAACCTGGGTGAAGGATCCAGTATGGTTCAAAACGGAAGAGTTTGCTCTTTGGAATTTTTGTCTCAATAGAGACAACACAGGGGATGTGGTCAGACACTGGGTTGCCAAGCGGTTTAACAAGAGTTTGGGGGTATATATTGGTCCAATGGAGTGAAGTGAAAAACCAGTCAATCTGTTCAAGTAGAGGATCAAGCTGCATGTTACTCCAGGTGTACGTTCTACCTTGCACAGGGATCTCAATGAGTTGTTGTTTATGAATGATATCGTTGAACGTAAGCATGTCCTGTATGTTACCCCCTGGTTTATTACGATTATCAGGGGCGCGCATGAAGTTAAAATCCCCAAGAAGAAGCCAGTCCTGCCCGCTGGGAATGTGAACATCATAAAGCCATTGCGTAAACACCTGCCGATCAACCCCAGCACACGGCCCATAAATATTTGCTAGCGTCCAGTTTTGAGAGGATTGCGTGCTGACGAAGTTAATAACTAGCGCAAAGAGATCAGACGAAACAATCGTGCCCGAGAAAACAGCGCTTTTCCAAATCGTGAGCAACCCACCCGAGGAACCACGCAAAGGGACAAAAGCAAAGAGATCATATTGTCTAGGGCAACAAGTTTTAATAAACACAAAAGAGACCTCCGACATTTTAGTCTCCTGAAGACAAACGACAGCACAACCACTAGTTTTAATCGCATTATTAAGAGCCAGCTGCTTCTTCTCTGAATTGAGTCCTCAGATGTTCCATGAAAGCACATTCCAGCAGCTTAGGTGCAGCATGACGATTAGGCTGTGTTATGAGGGAGGGCATCACCCTGATTCTCCATGGAGGAATCAATAATAGGAGATGCAGGTAGGACAGTAGGTTCAGCAGACAGAGCTTCAGTAGAGACCTCAGAAGCAGGTATGGCACACCTGTTGATCCCAATTGACTGCAGAGTAGTAATAGGAGTTGGGGGCAGAATGTCACCTGTGGAAGGAGCTGCAGTGCTGGTGGATCCAACAGAGGCAAAGATCCGAGGCTTCACTTTGGAGTTAGTCTTGCGAGTATCAGTGGGGAGGGGACTTCGAATCCATCATATTTGTTTGAACGGAGACTGCGACGAACTTCAGTTGTGGAGACAGGAGCAGCAGTTCTAGTCCGTTTGGTGCGAGTCCCAGCAGTAACAGTAGGAACCACAGACCCAGTCAGAGCAGACCCAGAGGCAGTGTTGTCTGTAAGGGTCATAGACACAGGCAAAGCATTCCCAGGTACAGTGTTAACATTAGGAGGCACATCTACAGACAGAACATTCCCAGGATCAGTGTTGATAGTAGGAGTCACAACTTCGGTCAGAACATGCCCCGGATCAGCATTGACAGTGGGGGCCACAGGTACAAGCAGAGCAGCCTCAGGTTCAGATTCAGAAGTGTCGCCCTGAATAGCAACATCAGAAATCTCCTCTATTATCACTGAAGATGGTGCCGACTGGGAGTGAGTGATTGATTGGTGAGAGAAGTTGAAACAAGCAGAGTCATGTGTGATCAAAACTGAGAGATGCATAGAATTTCTGCGCAGGCCCAATCCATCTCTCCAAGGTCCAAACAAAGCAAGAAGCGGGCTGATAGCTTGGAAGATGTACATGTTCAGGTTCTGCCTGGGGATTGGGTCATGCAACAGTCTAGACAAAACTTCATTACCTTCAGCAGATAGGCCAAATCTAATACCTTGGTCATGCACCTCCAGAGAGATCGCCAAAGCTTCAAAGCTCATAGAAGTGTCAATCACAGCCATCTATAGGTCAGGAAGAGAGTGATGATCAGACTGAGTGGAGCTTGAACTGTCATATGTAGTGATTGAGTTGTTCCAGGCCTGAAATGCATTGTCAATGATGTTATCTTCAGGAACCAGACCATGCTGCACAGTCAAACCTTGAGCAGCCAACCAGGCTTGATAATTGACAAGGTGTGGTGGCATCGGCGGAAGGGGAGGGGCAGCAGGTGCAGGCCATGCTCCCCAGGCCGCATTGCCATTGCCCAAATGTTCAGGAGCTCCATTAGCTGCATCTCCATTGTTGCCAGCGCCCGGTGCACCATTCTGAACCAGACAGTTGTGCACTTGTTGCTAATAGAGCTGCTCAGCTATAAGTTCAGGGCCAAATTGGGGGTGGGGATTACCATCAGGCGGTGGCTGCTCCTCGCCGGCTGCAGGAACCTCAGGGAGTAATCCGTTCCAATCATTGCTGCGGAGAATGGTGATCTGAACTATCCAGCAGTCACGAGCACCTCCCAATTGCCATACAACGAAACTCTTGGGGATTAAACGGAGAAGGATAACTCTGGCTTTGAGGAGAATAAAACGACGATCTTGACGCGGATTGTACCAAGAAACTAAAGAACCATACCCGCCCAGAGCTTTGTTGATATAGTAATCCGTCTGATAATCATACGGAAAACCAAACATCATGAGCCAGACCTCAGGGCCAAACGAGGTGGTCCGTCTATTCAGCGCCTCATTATGAGGAATGAAAGTGATCAGCAAATCCTCTTCTTCAAGTTCTAGCGGGGTGTTCACAGCAGTGTCTCTCTGAAAGGAATCCACGAATCCAAAAACCCCAATACCCAAAGGGTGATCGCTGACCTCAGTAGTAAACAGCTGAGATTCATGGAGAAGGGCGATGATCTGGTTACGGATGATTGCACGACGATGCAGAGGAACGTAGTGGCTCGCCTCTGCAATGGCCAGGAAGTCATGATTCAACGACGCAATGGGGCCGACGACCATACCGCTGCGCACCAGGCGGTCCTCCGGGCCCGGCTCGACGGCGAACCCCGGAGGGAGGAAGGGCACCGGATTGAGCGGGTAGTTCACCATTGCAGGTGAGAGAGGGGAAGGGGGCGCAGGCGGAGCAGACTGCAATGGAGGTGGCGCCTGTGGTGAGAGCGGCTGCGGTGATGGGACGGGGCAGAGGGATGCCGGTTGGGTTTCCAAGAAGGAAGCTGGAGCGTGAATGGGGGCGGTGGGAGGCAAAGATGCCTTCAAAACCCATTTCCATTTTTGTTGAAATTCAACTTGCGGCACGATTTAGCCACGTGTCCATAGAATCCACAGGCACTGCATCTGACGGTCTTCCTTGCATTATTGGTTTCGAGGCACTATGATGTGTGAGGACCCAAAAATCCGGATGAATTGATCACACTCGCCTTTTTTGACTCAGACAGAGCACGGTGAACAACGGTGGCACGCGTGGGGCAATCTGCTGTTTTATGATCCGGACCAGAGCAGTTAATGCAGATTAGGCGTGCGTGGCAGGCGATCTTACCGTGGGCCCATTGAAGGCATCTAGAGCAAAGGTTGGCCCAATTAGTGGCAAGAGAATTGATTTCATGCAACGGATAATCAGCTTGGGCTAAGTCAGCTTTATGTCTTGCACTGAGGACGGGGGGCCACATGTCATGGGGTGGGGCATAAGTGAAAGCAGAGTGTAGATAACAATTCGGTAGCGGGGGGTAAGGCAAATTCACCGGACATTTGAATTGTCCAATTAAAAGGCACTCAATGGCCAAATCCTCCTCAGACTTCGCAAGGGAAAAATGATTCATTAATGCCAAACGATCAATTGGTGGAGCGGAAACCTCTCTGCTGTAAAGGACGTGGAAATGAACCAAAATGAATTTGAATATTTTGCTTGGGAGAAATCAAAGTGGAAGCTTCATGATCGTGGGAGTTTGTGAAATTCCAATGTTTCATATTGACAAGCTCAAATTTGCTCAGCTCCATAATAGATGAAGATCCATAGACTGATCCTTCTTTAAGAAATCCAAAGATGATGATAAAGCTATAGTTTTACGATCCCAAATATCACCCAACTCTTGATTAGCATGCCAATGGGAATCAGAGTAGAACTTAGCAAAACGACCATTGAACAGGTGGAAATGACACACAAAGTTAGGCCAAACACGATCTTTAAGCCCATAGATGAAATGTCCCACTTTGTTGTTGGACACAGAAAAACGAAACGATCGAGGGTTGAGTGAAATCACATTGAAGCCCGAGCATAGCCCTCCAAGACAGCATTGAAGGGCAACCCCCACAGAATCAGTTGTGAGGGGAAATGATGCCGACAAAAAGGAGACCACTAGAAAGAACTCCTTGGTGTCTCGGGAGGGAGAGAAATGAACTGTAGACCCAAATCTTCTTCTCACCTGGTCTGCCAATGCCAAACCCGGGGCAAAGTCCCAATGCAGAAGGCCTTCCATGGAGGATTACGCTAAAGATTGCCATTGGTGGTGGGAAGCAGGTGGGAGAGGGGAGGAGAGGGAGCCATCTTGGATAAGATCGCATCTGGCATCATTTTCATCTGCATAAACTGCAGGATCTTGCCGTGCACTTGGTCCCCAAGAGGAGATAAGAAGACGAGTCTACACTGCAATCTCCGGCAAGCCAAAACAGATAAGTTCTTTCTCTTATCCATATGTGTTCTGTAAGTAAGGACGTGTGCATAAGAAAACCTCGCTGCCTTTCGAAACTTAGGTGCTCCCATCCCTCGACTCGAACGTTGCTTCGGTCAGGATGGTCGCAGTGGCCTTTGGTAAAAAAAGATTGGCGGGGGGCTGGTCCCTCTTCATGATTTGTGCCCGGTAGACCTAACTCCGCGACAACAAAACTGAGGGTACCGGCAGGATAGCCTGCCGGGGGAAACTTGTTTACTGAAAAGTATAGAGGCGTTCCGCCCCTGCATGGACATATTACATGCACGAGTCCCTGTCAAGGTTTATCTTTTTCACTAAATATGCTGATCAAACAAGTACAGACCTTACAGGATACAAACATGGGTTCAAGAGATTGCATAATTTGAACTAAAATTTGGCAAGTGCCTACAGATTTAAGATTGAAAAAATATAAGTGCCTCGTAATCTCCTCTTTTCGTTTTCCCTCCGCCAGGTATTACGGTGGGAAGAGGAGAAGACTAAAGGAGCACCCAAGCAGGAGCCCACCCCGGTCCCGTCATGGCCTGCCGGGCGCAGCCTGACAAGATCGGGAGTGGCGAGGCTGCGAAGGAGGGGCACGGAGAGCAGCTCGGCGGTGCCCTGATCACCACCTCCAGGACCAGCAAGAAGCCCCAGCTCGAGCACCAGTGGGATCAACCACCAAAGCCCAGCTGGAAGACTGCTGGAGGGGGGCGAAGGCACCAAGGAAACATCCCTCCCCAGTTATCACCCGAAGAGACTGGATATGATGGTGTCGGGGAGGGAAGGGAAGAGTAGAAAGACAATGTGGCAGGTCGCCAGTAGGAGACGAAGGCATCGGTGCCATCATACTCCGACTTGACGCCCTGCCACCCGTCTTCTCCGTCTTCCCTCGTTTTCTCTCCATCACCACCACTCTAGGGAGACGCCAGACCCCCGGCCCATCACCTTCCCCGAAGAAGTGGCCGAAAGCCAAGACGGCCAGGGCACTCGAGGTGCGCCGCTCCCCACCTTGGCGGGCAGGAAGGCGCCCCTTTCTTCAGCATCAGCCCCGGTTCCGCTGAAGGGAGCGGTGCTGGGATTACCAATGATCCCGATCCCTGCATCCCGAACAGGCGTTGAAGGCTCCAAGATCCTGGTCGCCAGGCCGACGGGTGGCAATGGCTCGCGGCAAGATCCAACACTCCCCACACGGCCGGTCGAGGCAGAGGAGACAAGCAGTTCACCACAATGGGAAAAGCTTGATATCTCCTGCACCGCGGACTGCTCGCCTGCTGCACCTCCTCTGGACCTGGACCAGACTCACTCCCCAAGCATCAGCACGAGCATTTGGCGTCATCAACCCCGAGCTAAGGCCCGGGGCCTAGCCCCGGGCTCTCCCTTTCAGCATACCCAGCAGAAAGTAGAGGATGGAGGAGAAGGGATGTGAGGATGGATGCCTCCGCTCCTCCCCCGCCCCTCCTTTTATAGGCGGGTCGGGGAAGAGAGCCGATCCCATGATGGGTAACCGCTGCCCTCCTCCACCAATCCAAGAAGACCAGGCCCCTGCCTTGATGCTCTTCCGCACAACACACACCCGTTACCTACCCCACTTGATGCATGCAGCATACATGGCTAAGGATAAGGGTGTGGCGGGAACAGTGAATTGGCAGTTACTCGCCCGTGCGTTAAAGTCATTCACGGGCCATTACAAGAGTGGCCCCACCATGATTGGCGTTACGCGACGCACGGAAGAATCGGACACTGGCCCGGGCTCGAGTTAATGGAGAAGCAAGGAAGATCTCAAGGGGACAGCCACTTTTATGCCTCTGCCTGTGCACTGGTTAGGGCCTACCCCGACAATGCCCGGCAGCGCATTCAGGCCAGGCCCGGGGGCTCCTGTCGGTGCAACAAACCCTGGGTCCATTTCCCAGACTGTGCACAGGCCCAAGAACAAGATTACAACACCAAGATCTGATCAAATCACGAGGGATCAGTTCTTTGAAGGACCAACGTGCAGATCAAGAGGACCAAGACTAGCCAGAGAGACAAGATACTACTACAAGAAGAACCTCCCTTGCCGGGCAGGCGAGCCTGGCGAGGGTGGGGTTACCCAAAAGCAAGCCCCCCAAGATCGCCCCGGCAGGCCTGCCGGGCCTCATGGAGGCAAAACAACTCCATCGCACCACCTCACAGCGACGCACATCGTCGATCAGTGCGGTGTCAAGCTCCTAAGTGACTAAGTGGCTGCTCCCTGCCATATGGCAGCCACCTCCTACAGAAAATACCTCCAAGCGACACCCGTCCTGAGACGTGTCAAGCAAGCAGGCGCGAAGCTGGCAAAACAGCCCGGCAGGGCCTGCCGGGCAAGCTGTGATGTGACACTGAGTGGTGCATTTAATGCGCTCTGTTAGCCTGCAGAGTTAGGTATGATAGCACTCTTTGCTATCTAATCAGTATGGAAAGACTGATTTGCCACTATGGTGACCCCTTGATCTATAATAGGAGGCCCATGGCAACTGTAGAAAGGATTCATACCTCCTCACACTCATACACGCGTAGCCACTCTCGCACGGAGGCAACCTTGCCGGGCATGAGCGATGTGTTTTTCCACCATTTTCCACCATCAATCCATCAAAGCAGGAGTAGGGTTTTACGCCTCGCGGCGACCGGAACATGGGTAAAACTGCTCGCGTGATCTCTCCCACACTGTGTTACGCTTCTTCGCTCTTTGTGCAACGTGCCCATGCATCCCCCCGCCAAACCAAAAGGGGCTCATGGCCCCATAGGTGGTTGTGGTTTCCCACGATAGCCGGTGTCGGCCGCATGGTTGAGCAAGGCGTGTAGGGTACTCATGACCATGATGAAGAGAAGAGGGGATAGGGGGTCCCCTTGCCTGAATCCACACTTGTTGTAACTAACCTCGTCTGGGACACCATTGAGCAAGATCTGTGTCGAGGAGGAGGCCAGCAGACCGGCCACCCAAGCGATCCATTTATCTCCAAAGCCCAAGTGGCGCAATATTTCCAGCAGAAAAGCCCAGTCAGCTATGTCAGAAGCCTTTGTAATATCCAACTTTAGCATCACCACCGGCCTCTTAGTTGATTGGAGCCACCGTACCATGCCTTGCACCAACATGTAGTTGTCGTGCAGAATACGCCCCTGGATGAATGCGCTCTGGTGAGTTCCAACAATGTTTGGCATCTCGGTGGCCACGGCAGGTCACCATTGAGCATGGCTACAGGGAGGACGGCAGGCGCGGTGACCTGTAATTGAGCAAAGCAGGCTCGAGGAGGAGCCGGGGTTGGCGCGACGAGGCGGAGGAGCTCCTGGCGACGAGCAGCGACGGCGGGGTGGTCCAGCGACGGGGAGGCCTTCGGGCGACGGTGGACGGCGAACGGCGGGCGCAGGGCATCGGGAGCGACGAGATCAGGGTTGATCTCGATCCAGATCGGGGGAGGAGAGAGCGAGTGGGGGGGAAGTGGGGTGTCGGTGGTTAGGGTTTGGGTCGCCTCAGGGGATAAGGGAGTGGGGCTGGGCCGGTCGGGCCAGTGAGCTGGCCGGCTGGGCCATTTGGCCCAGGGGGTCCTTTTGATTTTTTTTTCTATTTCGTTTTATTTCCACTTTTCTTTTTTTTCATTTTGATTCATTATAGTTTTATAAAACCTAATAGCAAGTCCCGATTAAACAATAATAATTATGCTACTGCCCCATTAATTTTGGGCAACTAAATAAGATAGTTTAATATTTTTTAAAATAGAAAGGCATTTATTTAATCTTTTTACCTACTACTTCAATTACCTAAGTGCAATTAAAACTTTTATAAAAATTTGGTTTCTCCAACATGATTACCTATGTATTATCTGGCACGGTCCGAACATTTTAGTTTTAACATTTGAAAACTTTCATCGTTTGACTTTAATTCAAATTTGAATTTGAATCGGTTTTAAACTAACGTGAGTTTATCGATGGTAACCAAGGTGACGTGGTGTCATTAGCAGAGGTTCAATGTAGCTTAATTATCCGGGCGTCACAAAACATCTGGTAATCTACCGGGATCCGTGTCGGTGTCCGCCATTGGCCGTCATCTTCGCGGGGCCAACCACATTAAGAACCGTGCGGGACAGGTGTCCAACCGTTGTCCGCTCTTCCCTCCTCCAACTGCCTTGGGTCCATCTCACCAGCCACTGCTACCTCTTGAGCACTGCGTTGGTTTTCCCTTGAAGAGGGAAGGGTGATGCAGTAAAGTAGCGTAAGTATTTCCCTCAGTTTTTGAGAACCAAGATATCAATCCAGTAGGAGACCACGCTCGAGTCCCACGCACCTACACAAACAAATAAGAACCTCGCAACCAACGCGATAAAGGGGTTGTCAATCCCTTCACTGTCACTTACGAGAGTGAGATCTGATAGATATGTTAAGATAATATTTTTGGTATTTTTATGATAAAGATGCAAAGTAAAATAAAAGGCAATAAAAATAGCTAAGTGTTGGAAGATTAATATGATGGAAAATAGACCCGGGGGCCATAGGTTTCACTAGTGGCTTCTCTCAAGAGCATAAGTATTACGGTGGGTGAACAAATTACTGTTGAGCAATTGATAGAATTGAGCATAGTTATGAGAATATCTAGGTATGATCATGTATATAGGCATCACGTCCGTGACAAGTAGACCGACTCCTGCCTACATCTACTACTATTACTCCACACATCGACCGCTATCCAGCATGCATCTAGAGTATTAAGTTCATAAGAACAGAGTAACGCTTTAAGCAAGATGACATGATGTAGAGGGATAAACTCATGCAATATGATATAAACCCCATGTTGTTATCCTCGATGGCAACAATACAATGCGTGCCTTGCTGCCCCTGCTGTCACTGGGAAAGGACACTGCAAGATTGAACCCAAAGCTAAGCACTTCTCCCATTGCAAGAAAGATCAATCTAGTAGGCCAAACCAAACTGATAATTCAAAGAGACTTGCAAAGATAACCAATCATACATAAAAGAATTCAGAGAAGATTCAAATATTGTTCATAGATAAACTTGATCATAAACCCACAATTCATCGGTCTCAACAAACACACCGCAAAAGAAGATTACATCGAATAGATCTCCACGAGAATCAAGGAGAACTTTGTATTGAGATCCAAAGAGAGAGAAGAAGCCATCTAGCTAATAACTATGGACCCGAAGTTCTGAGGTAAATTACTCACACATCATCGGAGAGGCTATGGTGTTGATGTAGAAGCCCTCCGTGATCAATGCCCCCTCCAGCAGGACGCCGGAAAAGGCCCCAAGATGGGATCTCACAGGTACAGAAGGTTGCGGCGGTGGAATTAGGTTTTCGTGGATGCCTCTGATGGTTTGGGGGTATGTAGGTATATATAGGAGGAAGAAGTACGTCGGTGGAGCAACGTGGGCCCCACGAGGGTGGAGGGCTCGCCCAGGGGGGTAGGCGCGCCCCCTGCCTCGTGCTCTCCTCGTTGCTTTCTTGTCGTGGACTCCAAGTCCTCTGGATCACGTTTGTTCCAAAAATCACGTTCCCGAAGGTTTCATTTCGTTTGGACTCCGTTTGATATTCTTTTTCTGCGAAACTCTGAAATAGGCAAAAAACATCAATTTGGGCTGGGCCTCCTGTTAATAGGTTAGTCCCAAAAGTAATATAAAAGTGTATAACAAAGCCCATTAAACATCCAAAACAGAATATAATATAGCATGGAACAATAAAAAATTATAGATACGTTGGAGACGTATCAAGCATCCCCAAGCTTAATTCCTGCTCGTCCTCGAGTAGGTAAATGATAAAAATAGAATTTTTGATGTGGAATGCTACTTAGAATCGAGTCCGTGAGCTATATAATAAATATTAGTGTTGACTCAAGGGCTTGATTATTTTTCCATGATCTTGAGTGAATAAAAGAAAAGAGAAAAAGAATAAAAGGAAACAAAGAGATCATATTGATCTTATTGAGAGTAATGACTTCACATAGAAAGAGTATGATGATTAAAAATTGTTGAGAGTTGGCAAACATAGCTTTGGTCATCATGGCAATTAATAGGAAGTAATAAAGAAAGAGAGGTTTCACATATAAACATACTATCTTGGACATCTTTTATGATTGGGAGCACTCATTAAAATATGACATGCTAAAGAGTTGATGTTGGACAAGGAAGACAACGTAATGGGTTATGTTTTCCTATATCTGAGATAAAGTATATTGTCATGGATCATCCAACATGTTGAGCTTGCCTTTCCCCCTCATGCTAGTCAAATTCTTTGCACCAAGTAGAGATACTACTTGTGCTTCCAAAAACCCTTAAACCAGTTTTGCCATGAGAGTCCACCATACCTACCTATGGATTGAGTAAGATCCTTCAAGTAAGTTGTCATCGGTGCAAGCAATAAAAATTGCTCTCTAAATATGTATGATTGATTGGTGTGGAGGAAATAAGATTTATACGATCTTGTGATGTGGAAGAAATAAAAGCGACGGACTGCATAATAAAGGTTCATATCACAAGTGGCAATATAAAGTGACGTTCTTTCGCATTAAGATTTTGTGCATCCAACCCTGAAAGCGCATGGAAACCTCTGCTTCCCTCTGCGAAGGGCCTATCATTTATCATTATCTTCTACCTTATGGAAGAGTCTTGGTGATCTTCACCTTTCCTTTTTACATTTTATCCTTTGGCAAGCACAGGGTGTTGGAAAGATCCTGATAGATATATCTAATTGGATGTAAGTTAGCATGAATTATTATTGTTGACATTACCCTCGAGGTAAAAGGTTGGGAGGCGAAACTATAAGCCCCTACCTTTCTCTGTGTCCGATTGAAACTCCGTAACCACAAGTATTGCGTGAGTGTTAGCAATTATGAAAGACTAAATGATAGTTGAGTATGTGGACTTGCTAGAAAGCTCTGACATAGACTCTTTCTGATGTTATGATAAATTGCAATTGCCTCAATGACTAAGATTATAGTTTGTTAGTTCTCAATAAAGTTTCTGATTCATACTTTGCATTGTGAATAGATTATTACTTGAGCATAAGAAATCATATGACAATATCCATTTATGTTGCTGTTATGGGAATAATCATGATGCCCTCATGTCCGTATTTTATTTTATCGACACCTCTACCTCTAAACATGTGGACATATTTATCGTTATCGGCTTCCGCTTGAGGTCAAGCGAGGTCTAAGCTTGGGGGAGTTGATACGTCCATTTTGCATCATGCTTTTATATCGATATTTATTGCATTATGGGCTGTTATTACGCATTATGTCACAATACTTATGCCTATTCTCTCTTATTTTACAAGGTTTACATAAGGAGGGAGAATGCCGGCAGCTGGAATTCTGGGCTGGAAAAGGAGCAAATATTAGAGACCTATTTTGCACAACTCCAAAAGTCCTAAAACTCCACGAAAGTCATTTTTGGAAATAATAAAAAATACTGAGCGGAAGAAATACATCAGGGGGGCACTACCTGTCCACGAGGGTGGGGGCGCGCTCTACCCCCCTGGGCGCGCCCCCTGCCTCGTGGGCCCCCTGTTGGCTCTCCGGTGGCCATCTTCTGCTATATGAAGTCTTTCATCTAGGAAAAAATCATAAGCAACCTTTCGGGACGAGACTCCGCCGCCACGAGGCGGAACCTTGGCGAAACCAATCTAGGGCTCCGGCAGAGCTGTTCTGCCGGGGACACTTCCCTCCGGGAGGGGGAAATCACCGCCATCGTCATCACCAACGCTCCTCTCATCGGGAGAGGGAAATCTCCATCAACATCTTCACCAGCACCATCTCCTCTCAAAACCCTAGTTCATCTCTTGTATCCAATTCTTGTCTCCAAGTCCGGGATTGGTACCTGTAGGTTGCTAGTAGTGTTGATTACTCTTTGTAGTTGATGCTAGTTGGTTTATTTGGTGGAAGATCATATGTTCAGATCCTTTATGCATATTAATACTCCTCTGATTATGAACATGAATATTCTTTGTGAGTAGTTACGCTTGTTCCTGAGGTCATGGGAGAAGTCTTGCTATTAGTAGTCATGTGAATTTGGTATTCGTTCGATATTTTGATGAGATGTATGTTGTCTATCCTCCAGTGGTGTTATGTGAATGTCGACTACATGACACTCACCATTATTTGGGCCTAGAGGAAGGCATTGGGAAGTAATAAGTAGATGATGGGTTGCTAGAGTGACAGAAGCTTAAACCCTAGTTTATGCGTTGCTTCGTAAGGGGCTGATTTGGATCCATATGTTTCATGCTATGGTTAGGTTTACCTTAATACTTTTGTTGTAGTTGTGGATGCTTGCAATAGAGGTTAATCATAAGTGGGATGCTTGTTCAAGTAAGAACAGCACCCAAGCACCGGTCCACCCACATATCAAATTATCAAAGTACCGAACGCGAATCATATGAACGTGATGAAAACTAGCTTGACGATAATTCCCATGTGTCCTCGGGAGCGCTTTTCTCTATATAAGAGTTTGTCCAGGCTTATCCTTTGCTACAAAAAGGATTGGGCCACCTTGCTGCACTTTATTTACTTTTGTTACTTGTTGCTCGTTACAAATTATCTTATCACAAAACTATATGTTACCTATTATTTCAGTGCTTGCAGAGAATACCTTACTGAAAACCGCTTATCATTTCCTTCTGCTCCTCGTTGGGTTCGACACTCTTACTTATCGAAAGGACTACGATAGATCCCCTATACTTGTGGGTCATCAAGACTCTTTTCTGGCACCGTTGCCGGGGAGTGAAGCGCCTTTGGTAGGTGGAATTTGGTAAGGAAAAATTTATATAGTGTGCTGAAATTTACTGTCACTTGTTACTATGGAAAGTAATCCTCTGAGGGGCTTGTTCGAGGTATCTTCACCCCGACCAGTAGAGCAAAGAGTTGCTCCTCAACCTACTGAACCTACTGAAAATGAAAATGAAAATGAAAATATTCACTTTGAGATTCCTTCGGGTATGTTAGAAAAACTGCTAGCTAATCCTTTTGCAAGAGATGGAACAAAGCATCCTGATGAGCACCTAATATATGTGGATGAAGTTTGTGGATTATTTAAGCTTGCAGGTATACCCAGTGATTTTATTAAGAGGAAGGTCTTCCCTTTATCTTTGAAGGGAGATGCATCGACATGGTATAGGCTATGTGATGATACGGGATCATGGAACTACAAACGATTGAAATTGGAATTTCATCAGAAATTTATCCTATGCATCTTGTTCATCGTGATCGCAGTTATATATATAATTTTTGGCCTCGCAAAGGAGAAAGCATTGCTCAAGCTTGGGGGAGGCTTAAATCAATGTTATATTCATGCCCCAATCATGAGCTCTCAAGAGAAGTAATTATTCAAAGTTTTTATGCTCGGCTTTCTGATAACAATCGCACCATGCTCGATACTTCTTGTATTGGCTCTTTTATGATGAAGACTATTGAATTCAAATGGGATTTATTGGATAGAATTAAACGCAACTCTGAAGATTGGGATCTCGACGAAGGTAAGGAGTCAGGTATGACACCTAAGTTTGATTGTGTTAAATCTTTTATGGATACCGATGTTTTCCGTAAATTTAGCACTAAATATGGACTTGACTCTGCGATAGTAGCTTCTTTCTGTGAATCTTTTGCTACTTATGTTGATCTCCCCAAGGAGAAGTGGTTTCAATATCATCCTCCAATAGAAGTAAAAGTAGCTGCACCTATTAAAGTTGAAGAAAAGACTATCACTTATAATGATCCTGTTGTTCCTACTTCTTATGTTGAGAAACCACCTTTCCCTGTTAGAATAAAGGATCATGCTAAAGCTTCGACTGTGGTTCGTAAAAGCAATATTAGAACTTATACACCTCCTGAGCAAATTAAAGTTGAACCTAATATTGCTATTGTTAAAGATCTCTTGTCTGATAATATCGATGGGCATGTTATTTATTTCTGTGAAGAAACTGCTAGAATTGCCAAGCCTTGTGCTAAAGATAAACATAGACCTGTGGTAGGCATGCCTGTTATTTTTGTTAAAATAGGAGATCATTGTTATCATGGCTTATGTGATATGGGTGCTAGTGCTAGTGCAATACCTTTTGACTTATACAAAGAAATTATGCATGATATTGCACCTGCTGAGCTAGAAGATATTGATGTCACAATTAAACTTGCCAATAGAGATACTATATCACCTATGGGAATTGTTAGAGATGTTGAAGTCTTGTGTGGGAAAACTAAATATCCTACTGATTTTCTTGTTCTTGGTTCCCCACAAGATAGCTTTTGTCCCATTATATTTGGTAGACGCTTCTTGAACACCGTTAATGCTAAGATAGACTGCGAAAAGGATGTTGTTACTATCGGTTTAGGTGATATGTCTCATGAGTTCAATTTCTCTAAATTTAGTAGACAACACCGTGAAGAGGAATTGCCTAGTAAGGATGAAATTATTGGTATTGCTTCTATTGCCGCACCTCCTAGCAATCCTTTAGAACAATATTTGCTAGACCATGAAAATGATATGTTTATGAATGAAAGAAAGGAAATAGATGAAGTATTCTTTAAACAGGAACCCATCCTGAAACACAATTTGCCTGTTGAAATCCTAGGGGATCCTCCTCCACCCAAGGGTGATCCGGTGTTTGAGCTTAAACCGTTACCTGATACTCTTAAATATGCTTATCTTGATGAAAAGAAGATATATCCTGTTATTATTAGTGCTAAACTTTCAGAGCATGAAGAAGAGAGATTATTGAAAACTCTGAAGAAGCACTGTGCTGCTATTGGATATACTCTTGATGATCTTAAGGGCATTAGTCCCACTCTATGTCAACATAAAATAAATTTGGAAGAAGATGCCAAACCAGTTCGTGATCATCAACGACGGCTGAATCCTAAAATGAAAGAAGTGGTAAGAAAGGAAATACTAAAGCTCCTTGAGGCAGGTATAATTTACCCCATTGCTGATAGTCAGTGGGTAAGTCCTGTCCATTGTTTCCCTAAGAAGGGAGGTATTACCGTCGTTCCTAATGATAAAGATGAATTGATTCCACAAAGAATTATTACAGGTTATAGGATGGTAATTGATTTCCGCAAATTAAATAAGGCTACTAAGAAAGATCATTACCCCTTAACTTTTATCAATCAAATGCTAGAAAGACTATCCAAACATACACATTTTTGCTTTCTAGGTGGTTATTCTGGTTTCTCTCAAATACCTGTGTCAGCCAATGATCAATCAAAGACTACTTTTACTTGCCCTTTTGGTACTTTTGCTTATAGACGTATGCCTTTTGGTTTATGTAATGCACCCGCTACCTTTCAAAGATGCATGATGGCTATATCCTCTGACTTTGTGAAAAGATTTGTGAGGTTTTCATGGACGACTTTTCCGTTTATGGATCCTCCTTTGATGATTGCTTGAGCAACCTTGATCGAGTTTTGCAGAGATGTGAAGAAACTAATCTTGTCTTGAATTGGGAAAAGGGCCACTTTATGGTTAATGAAGGTATTGTCTTGGGGCATAAAGTTTCTGAAAGAGGTATTGAAGTTGATAAAGCCAAGGTTGATGCTACTGAAAAGATGCCATGCCCCAAGGACATCAAAGGTATAAGAAGTTTCCTTGGTCACGCCGGTTTTTATAGGAGGTTCATTAAGGACTTCTCAAAAAATTCCCGGCCTCTGACTAATTTATTACAAAAAGATATACCATTTGTTTTTGATGATGATTGTGTAGAAGCATTTGAAATACTTAAGAAAGCATTGATCTCTGCACCTATTATTCAGCCACCTGATTGGAATTTACCCTTTGAAATTATGTGTGATGCTAGTGATTATGTTGTAGGTGTTGTTCTAGGGCAAAGAGTTGATAAGAAATTAAATGTTATTCAATATGCTAGTAAAACTCTAGGCAATGCTCAAAGAAATTATGCTACTACTGAAAAAGAGTTCTTAGCAGTTGTATTTGCTTGTGATAAGTTCAGACCTTATATTGTTGATTCTAAAGTAACTATTAACACGGATCATGCTGCTATTAAATATCTTATGGAAAAGAAAGATGCTAAACCTAGACTTATTAGATGGGTTCTCTTGTTACAAGAATTTGATTTGCATATTGTTGATAGAAAGGGAGCTGAGAACCCAGTTGCAGACAACTTGTCTAGGCTAGAAAATGTTCTTGATGACCCACTACCTATTGATGATAGCTTTCCTGATGAGCAATTAAATGTCATAAATGCTTCTCGTACTGCTCCATGGTATGCTGATTATGCTAATTATATTGTGTCTAAATTTATACCACCTAGTTTCACATACCAGCAAAAGAAAAAGGTTTTCTATGATTTGAGACATTATTTTTGGGATGACCCACATCTTTATAAAGAAGGAGTAGATGGCGTTATTAGACATTGTGTACCTGAGCATGAACAGGAACAGATCCTACGCAAGTGTCACTCCGAAGCTTATGGAGGACACCACGCTGGAGACAGAACTGCACATAAGGTATTGCAATCCGGTTTTTATTGGCCTACTCTCTTCAAGGATGCCCGTAAGTTTGTCCTATCTTGTGATGAATGTTAAAGAATTGGTAATATTAGTAGACATCAAGAAATGCCTATGAATTATTCACTTGTTATTGAACCATTTGATGTTTGGGGCTTTGATTATATAGGACCTTTTCCTGCCTCTAATGGATACACACATATTTTAGTTGCTATTGATTACGTTACTAAGTGGGTAGAAGCTATTCCAACTAGTAGTGCTGATCATAACACCTCTATTAAGATGCTTAAAGAAGTCATTTTTCCGAGGTTTGGAGTCCCTAGATATTTAATGACTGATGGTGGTTCACATTTTATTCATGGTGCTTTCCGAAAAATGCTTGCTAAGTATGATGTTAATCATAGAATTGTGTCTCCTTATCACCCACAGTCTAGTGGTCAAGCAGAATTGAGTAACAGAGAACTCAAATTAATTTTGCAAAAGACTGTTAATAGATCTAGAAAGAATTGTTCCAAGAAACTTGATGGTGCATTATGGGCCTATAGAACTGCATATAAAAATCCTATGGGTATGTCTCCGTATAAAATGGTTTATGGAAAAGCATGTCACTTACCTCTCGAACTAGAACATAAGGCATATTGGGCTATTAAAGAGCTCAATTATGATTTCAAACTTGCCGGTGAGAAGAGGTTATTTGATATTAGCTCACTTGATGAATGGAGAACCCAAGCTTATGAAAATGCCAAGTTGTTTAAAGAAAAGGTTAAAAGATGGCATGACAACAGGATACAAAAGCGTGAGTTTAATGTAGGTGATTATGTATTGCTATACAACTCCCATTTAAGATTTTTTGCAGGAAAACTTCTCTCTAAATGGAAAGGCCCTTACGTTATCGAGGAGGTCTATCGTTCTGGTGCCATAAAAATCAACAACTTCGAAGGGACAAATCCGAAGGTGGTGAACGGTCAAAGAATTAAACATTATATCTCAGGTAATCCCATAAATGTTGAAACCAATGTTATTGAAACCGTAACCCCGGAGGAATACATAAGGGACACTTTCCGGAATGTTTCAAACTCCGAAAAGGAATAGGTATGTGGTACGGTAAGTAAACCGACTCCAAAACAGTTCTAAAGGCAATATTTCTCCATTTTGGAATATTTAGAAAAATAGAAAAATAAGAAGCAGTCCGGAAAGGACACGAGGGCTCCACGAGGATGGAGGGCGCGCCCTACCCCCTGGGCGCGCCCCCTACCTCGTGGGCACCTCGTGTGCTCTCCGGACTCCGTTTTCTTGCACGATGCGTATTTTGGTCGGTAAAAATTCATTATATAATCTCCCGAAGGTTTTGACTCCTGTATCACGCAAATATCCTTTGTTCTTGTTTCGAGTTGTTCTTTGTCAGGGTTGTCAAGGCCAAGCGTCATGTCGTCCCCCTCCTCCAACAATGGTGACAACGATGCTTGGCTAATGAAGATAGAGCTGAAGAGGGAGGAACCCGTGGAGATCAACAAGGATGGAGGGATCAAGAAGGCCACGGAGGACCAAGCTCCGGCAGCAGAAGACATCCTTCAACTTGATCACAATCTTCTTACCCCAACTGAGATCGAAGCTTTCAAGATGATTGAGTTAACTCGTATACAGAACAAGTATCTCACACGTGAAAATATTTTGTTGAAGGATCATATCGGTGCACTCAAGGGCATTATCCGCAAGCTGGAGGATCTTTTACGCTCGATGTGCGACTACCCATCATCACCACCATCTTCTTCACCAACAAAGGAGATATAATCACATGGGTATGGGCACTCCCCTTAGCAACTGCCAAGCTTGGGGGAGGTGCCCCGGTATCGTATCACCATCACACTCCTATCTTTACCGTTTTTCTTAGTTCGATCCTTTTAGTAGTATGTTGATCTAGTAGAATAAAGCTTATGGCATGATCTAGTTTTGAGTTTTGCTTTATGATTTCTCTATGTAATCGACTCTGTGAGCTATATAATAAAGATTAGTGTTGAGTCAAGGGCTTGATTATTTTGCCATGATCTTGAGTGAATAAAAGAAAAGAGAAAAAGAATAAAAGGAAACAAAGAGATCATATTGATCTTATTGAGAGTAATGACTTCACATAGAAAGAGTATGATGATTAAAAATTGTTGAGAGTTGCAAACATAGCTTTGGTCATCGTTGCAATTAATAGGAAGTAATAAACAAAGAGAGGTTTCACATATAAACATACTATCTTGGACATCTTTTATGATTGGGAGCACTCATTAAAATATGACATGCTAAAGAGTTGATGTTGGACAAGGACGACAACGTAATGGGTTATGTTTTCTTATATCTGAGATAAAGTATATTGTCATGGATCATCCAACATGTTGAGCTTGCCTTTCCCCCTCATGCTATCCAAATTCTTTGCACCAAGTAGAGATACTACTTGTGCTTCCAAAAACCCTTAAACCGGTTTTGCCATGAGAGTCCACCATACCTACCTATGGATTGAGTAAGATCCTTCAAGTAAGTTGTCATCGGTGCAAGCAATAAAAATTGCTCTCTAAATATGTATGATTGATTGGTGTGGAGGAAATAAGCTTTATACGATCTTGTGATGTGGAAGAAATAAAAGCAACGGACTGCATAATAAAGGTTCATATCACAAGTGGCAATATAAAGTGACGTTCTTTCGCATTAAGATTTTGTGCATCCAACCCTGAAAGCGCATGGCAACCTCTGCTTCCCTCTGCGAATGGCCTATCTTTTATCCTTATCTTCTACCTTATGGAAGAGTCTTGGTGATCTTCACCTTTCCTTTTTACATTTTATCCTTTGGCAAGCACAGGGTGTTGGAAAGATCCTGATAGATCTATCTAATTGGATGTAAGTTAGCATGAATTATTATTGTTGACATTACCCTCGAGGTAAAAGGTAGGGAGGCAAAACTATAAGCCCCTATCTTTCTCTGTGTCCGATTAAAACTCCGTAACCACAAGTATTGCATGAGTGTTAGCAATTATGAAAGACTAAATGATAGTTGAGTATGTGGACTTGCTAGAAAGCTCTGACATAGACTCTTTCTGATGTTATGATAAATTGCAATTGCCTCAGTGACTGAGATTATAGTTTGTTAGTTCTCAATAAAGTTTCTGATTCATACTTTGCATTGTGAATAGATTATTACTTGAGCATAAGAAATCATATGACAATATCCATTTATGTTGCTGTTATGGGAATAATCATGATTCCCTCATGTCCGTATTTTATTTTATCGACACCTCTACCTCTAAACATGTGGACATATTTATCGTCATCGGCTTCCGCTTGATGCAAGCGAGGTCTAAGCTTGGGGGAGTTGATACGTCCATTTTGCATCATGCTTTTATATCGATATTTATTGCATGATGGGCTGTTATTACGCATTATGTCACAATACTTATGCATATTCTCTCTTATTTTACAAGGTTTACATAAGGAGGGAGAATGCCGGCAGCTGGAATTCTGGGCTAGAAAAGGAGCAAATATTAGAGACCTATTTTGCACAACTCCAAAAGTCCTAAAACTCCATGAAAGTCTTTTTTGGAAATAATAAAAAATACTGAGCGGAAGAAATACATCAGGGGGGCCACCACCTGTCCACGAGGGTGGGGGGCGCGCGCTACCCCCTGGGCGTGCCCCCTGCCTCGTGGGCCCCCTGTTGGCTCTCCGGTGGCCATCTTCTGCTATATGAAGTCTTTCGTCCAGGAAAAAATCATAAGCAACCTTTCGGGACGAGACTCCGCCGCCACGAGGCGGAACCTTGGCGGAACCAATCTAGGGCTCCGGCAGAGCTGTTCTGCCGGGGACACTTCCCTCCGGGAGGGGGAAATCATCGCCATCGTCATCACCAACGCTCCTCTCATCGGGAGAGGGCAATCTCCATCAACTTCTTCACCAGCACCATCTCCTCTCAAAACCCTAGTTCATCTCTTGTATCCAATTCTTGTCTCCAAGTCCGGGATTGGTACCTGTAGGTTGCTAGTAGTGTTGATTACTCCTTGTAGCTGATGCTAGTTGGTTTATTTTGTGGAAGATCATATGTTCAGATCCTTTATGCATATTAATACTCCTCTGATTATGAACAAGAATATGCTTTGTGAGTAGTTACATTTGTTCCTGAGGACATGGGAGAAGTCTTGCTATTAGTAGTCATGTGAATTTGGTATTCGTTCGATATTTTGATGAGATGTATGTTGTCTATCCTCTAGTGGTGTTATGTGAACGTCGACTACATGACACTTCACCATTATTTGGGCCTAGAGGAAGGCATTGGGAAGTAATAAGTAGATGATGGGTTGCTAGAGTGACAGAAGCTTAAACCCTAGTTTATGCATTGCTTCGTAAGGGGCTGATTTGGATCCATATGTTTCATGCTATGGTTAGGTTTACCTTAATACTTTTGTTGTAGTTGCGGATGCTTGCAATAGAGGTTAATCATAAGTGGGATGCTTGTTCAAGTAAGAACAGCACCCAAGCACCGGTCCACCCACATATCAAATTATCAAAGTACCGAACGCGAATCATATGAACGTGATGAAAACTAGCTTGACGATAATTCCCATGTGTCCTCGGGAGCGCTTTCTCTATATAAGAGTTTGTCCAGGCTTGTACTTTGCTACAAAAAGGATTGGGCCACCTTGCTGCACTTTATTTACTTTTGTTACTTGTTGCTCGTTACAAATTATCTTATCACAAAACTATCTGTTACCTATTATTTCAGTGCTTGCAGAGAATACCTTACTGAAAACCGCTTATCATTTCCTTCTGCTCCTCGTTGGGTTCGACACACTTACTTACCGAAAGGACTACGATAGATCCCCTATACTTGTGGGTCATCATCGGCCACGACCTGACTAACCACACAAGTCTCTAGTCCAGGTTTATCGCCTATTCGGGTTCCATCCGGAAGGAGATCCGGCCGGGGTGTCGCTCATGGCCCCAAACGATGTGAGCAGGGTTCCCAAGCCCACCATCCGGGTGCCACTTGGTACACCGTGCCACTGTGCCTAGTCTGTCCCAAGCCCACCTGTACCGCGTGCCACTTGGTAGACTACTAACACTACCTACAAACACCAGAAACTAGTTGCAACTCCTGGACAGAGATCAGGTTGATTAATAAGTCGAGAGGGGCACTTAAGCATTCCAATGCGTGGTAGTAACTGTTCATGGATCACAAACACAGAAATCAGTTCCTGAGGACGGCTGCAATGAGACAACCCACCATGTACTCCTACATGGCCTCTCACCGCTACCTTTACCAAATCGCGTTCACACACTTAGCTCTCAACAGTAGGACATGTTCACCACATTCCAATTCATTCCCGATGAATCAGACCTGACTCAACTCTAAGCAGTAGCAGGCATAACAAACAAGCATGAATGAGTAGGCACATCAGGGCTCAAATAACTCCTACTCATGCTAGTGGGTTTCATCTATTTACTGTGGCAATGACAGGTCATGCAGAGGAAAGGGGTTCAACTACCGCAGCATGTAACAGTTGAATCGTTGTTGTCCTAATGCAGTAAAAGAGAGCAGGAGCGAGAGAGTGGGATTGTATCGGAATGAACAAGGGGGTTTTTCTTGCCTGGCACTTTTGAAGATAGTATAGCTCTTCATCGGTGTCATCGGTCTCATCGTCGGAACCACGTCTACTGAGGGGGAACAATTACCGGCAACAGAGAAAGAACACGATCAATGCAATGCAACAATATGATGCATGATCATGACATGGCAATATGATGTGATTTGGGCTAATGCAACTAGCAACCAGATTAAATGAAGTTGGTTTGAATCAAAGATTCAAATTCAACTCCATAAGTGAAAATTCAAATGCCACTTACTCGATTTGTCCAATTCAGTAGCTAGGAGTTGTTCTAACATGCATGGAAATGGTACAGATGGATAGATTGGATTTTTTGATCATTTTTCATATATAAATTATTTCAATCTGAGTTATAGATTATTTTCTATGATTTTTGGAAGTTTTAGCTATTTTCTGAAAATAAATAAATCATTTAGATTTATTTCAAATCCAGAAAAAGCTTCATGACGTCAGCATCACGTCATCCTTGTGTCAGCTGGTCAAAGGCCCGGTCCAGGGTCAAACCTGACGCGCGGGTCCCGCACGTCAGTGGCACAGCGGGCAAGAGGTTTAATTAAAACCTAACTAAAACACTAGGGGCCTGGGGCCCACTAGTCAGTGACCTAAGGGGTTTAGTTAGCGGTGTCATTAGTGTTTAATTAACCCGGCCATGTCAGCGCTTAATGCCGGCGCTAACCCAGGCGCGGCGGCGTTCGCCGTTCCGGCGACTCCGGCGACGGGAGCGAGCGGGGCTGGGCTCTACGTGCTCAGCGTGACGCGGCGCGTCGAGGGGTGTCTGCGGTAGGTGACGAGGTGGTCTCTGGCAGCGGCGGCGGCGAGCTCAGGCGGCGGCCGGAGCACACGGGGAGGACGGCGAGGTCAGTTAGCGGACGAGCGTGACCAGGGGAGTAGGGGAAATGACGGCGGGGCTCACAGAGATTCGAACGGCGCCGTCGTTGAGCTCGGGGAGGCACTGGGCGACGCAGATCGACGGGCAAAGTCCGGCGGCAGATGCGGCGGTGACGAGCTCGAAGGCATCGTCACAGGGTGTCCGACGATGTGATTTTCGGCTTGGTGAGGCGGTGCTCGACGGCGGACCAGTGGGACACGGCAACGGGGCTCGGCGTGGGCAGTAGCTACGGCGACGGTGAGCGGCGCTCTCAGGTGCTCACGGTGGCTGCGCGAGAGAGGGCTAGAGGAGAGGAGAGACACGGGGGAGAGAAGGAGAAGCCAGGGGTGCGTGGCGACGCCAGAGGCGTCCAGGCCGTCGAGGGGGCAAGCAAGCAGGGTGGAGGTGGCGTGCGTGTGCGTGTGTGCGTCGGGCACACGCCCTCGTCCTCTTGGCAGAGGAGGAAGACGACAGGGGGAGGCTGCTGGGCTGGGCCAGCCAGCTGGGTCGGCTTCTCTCCTGGGCTAGGTAAGCCATGTGAGGTTTCTGCTCTGTTTTATTTTCTATTATGTGTTCTTTTTATTTATTTCTTCCTGCCACTGTTTTGAATTCACATAAATTCAAACAATGACAACAAGTTTCTGAAATATTATATGATACATATATGGCCCAGCCAAATGCACATGATTGATTTCAGAAGTATTTGAATTTATATTCTAAATATATGAATATAAATTCAAACTCAAATACAATAGTGATTTAAATGCAGTGCCCAAAATATTCCATAAAAATGTTCATCATTTTTGGTTGGGCTCAAAACCATTTCCGAAATATAACCAACATTATTTAAGGCCATTTTGGAAACACTGAATGCATTTTCCAGGGTTCTTTTCCCTTCTTTTAATTAAATTTTTGAGGCTTCAACAATCCTCAATTCAAGTTTCAGGGATTTAACAGGATGCATGATGCTCACTGATGCAACTATCTGCAAACAAAATCTAGGGCTGTGACAGATAAAAGTTTGATGTGGACATAAAAATGATAATACTTCAAGCATGCTAACCAAGCAATTATGTCTTATCAAAATAACATAGCCAAAGCAAGTTATCCCTACAAAATCATATAGTCTGGCTATGCTCCATCTTCCCCACACAAAATATTCATATCATGTACAACCCCGGTTTTAGCCAAGCAATTGGTTCATACTTTTTAATGCGCTTTAGCCTTTTCAACTTTTACGCAATACATGAGCGCAAGCCATGGATATAGCACTATGGTGGAATAAGGTATAATGATAGGGGTTATGTGGGAAGACAAAAAAGAAAGTCTCGCATCAACGAGGCTAATCAACGGGCTATGGAGATGCCCATCAATTGATGTCAATGCAAGGAGTAGGGATTGCCATGCAAGGCTTAGAGCTATAAGTGTATGAAAGCTCAAACAAAAGAAACTAAGTGGGTGTGCATCCAACTTGTTGCTCACGAAGACCTCGGGCATTTGAGGAAGCCCATCATTGGAATATACAAGCCAAGTTCTATAGAAATTTCCCACTAGTATACGAAAGTGACAAAATGAGAGACCCTATCATGAAGATCACGGTGCCACTTTGAAGCGCAAGTGTGGTAAAAGGATAGTAACATTGTCCCTTCTCTCTTTTTCTCTCATTTTTTTCTTTTTGGGCCTTTTTCTCTTTTTTTCCTGGCCTCTTTTTTTTAGTCCGGAGTCTCATCCCGACTTGTGGCAGAATCATAGTCTCCATCATCCTTTCCTCACTTGGGACAATGCTCTAATAATGATGATCATCACACTTTTATTTACTTACAACTCATGAATTACAACTTGATACTTAGAACAAGATATGACTCTATGTGAATGCCTCCGGTGGTGTACCGGGATATGCAATGAATCTAGAGCGACATGTATGAAAGAATTATGAACGGTGGCTTTACCACAAATACAATGTCAACTACATGATCATGCAAAGCAATATGACAATGATGGAGCGTGTCATGATAAACGAAATGGTGGAAAGTTGCATGGCAATATATCTCGGAATGGCTATGGAAATGCCATAATAGGTAGGTATGGTGGCTGTTTTGAGGAAGATATAAGGATGTTTATGTGTGATAGAGCGTATCATATCACGGGGTTTGGATGCACCGGCGAAGTTTGCACCAACTCTCAAGGTGAGAAAGGGCAATGCACGGTACCGAGGAGGCTAGAAAATTGCGGAAAGGTAAGTGTGCATATAATCCATGGACTCACATTAGTCATAAAGAACTCATATACTTATTGCAAAAATTTATTAGCCCTCGAAGCAAAGTACTACTACGCATGCTCCTAGGGGAAGGGTTGGTAGGAGTTAACCATCACGCGATCCCGACCGCCACACAAAGGATGACAATCAATAAATACCTCATGCTCCGACTTCGTTACATAACGGTTCACCATACGTGCATGCTACAGGAATCACAAACTCCAACACAAGTATTTTTCAATTTCACAATTACTCAACTAGCACAACTATGATATTACCACCTTTATATCTCAAAACAATTATCAAGCATCAAATTTCTCATGATATTATAATTAAAGCAAATTGCCATGCTGTTTTAAGACTCTCAAAATAATATAAGTGAAGCATGAGAGATCAATAGTTTCTATAAAACAAATCCACCACCGTGCTCTAAAAGATATAAGTGAAGCACTAGAGCAAAACTATATAGCTCAAAAATATAAGTGAAGCACATAGAGTATTCTAAAAAATTCCGAATCATGTGTGTCTCTCTCAAAAGGTGTGTACAGCAAGGATGATTTTGGTAAACTAAAAAGCAAAGACTTAAATCATACAATACGCTCCAAGCAAAACACATATCATGTGGTGAATAAAAATATAGCTCCAAGTAAAGTTACCGATGAAAGTAGACGAAAGAGGGGATGCCTTCCGGGGCATCCCCAATCTTTGGCTCTTTGGTGTCCTTAGATTATCTTGGGGTGCCATGGGCATCACAAAGCTTAGGCTCTTGCCACTCCGTGTTCCATAATCCATCAAATCTTTTACCCAAAACTTGAAAACTTCACAACACAAAACTTAGCAGAAAATCTCGTGAGCTCCGTTAGTGAAAGAAAAAAAAACACCACTTCAAGGTACTGTATTGAACTCATTCTTTATTTATATTGGTGTTAAACCTACTGTATTCCAACTTATCTAGGGTTTATAAACTCTTTTACTAGCCATAGATTCATCAAAATAAGCAAACAACACACGAAAAACAGAATCTGCCAAAAACATAACAGTCTGTAGTAATCTGTAACTAATGCAAACTTATGGAACTCAAAAAAATCTACCAAAATAGGACGACCTAGAAAATTTGTTTAGTGATCTTCTGCAATTGGAATCAATATTTTATCACGTTCTGGTGATTTTTAATAATTGTTTTCGTGAACAGAAAGTTTCTGGAATTTTCAGCAAGATCAAATAACTATCATCCAAGAAGTTCCTATAGGTTAAACTTGGCACAAACACTAATTAAAACATAAAAACAAATAACCAGAGGCTAGATCAAATATTTATTCCTAAACATAAGGAAAAAGCAAAAAAACTAAAATAAAATTGGGTTGCCTCCCAACAAGCGTTATCGTTTAACGCCCCTAGCTAGGCATAAAAGCACGGATAGATCTAGGTATTGCCATAATAATAGGATAGATCACGAAAACTCATTTCATATTCTCTACGTTCAGCAGCAAGTTTTCTTTGAGGCAAGAAAAAGTAATCAAAAGGGCTAAATTTAATGGGACAAGAGTCCCCAAGATCAATTTCGGGAGGTATAGGTTCCTCCTTCGGCCCTTTGTATTGTACAACCAATTCATCATTATAAGCATTCTTCTGACAGAACTTTGTGAGCCTATACTCGAGAGAATATCCTAGCTCATTATTTAGGATAGCAAAATCATTATTAAGTTCAGAAATTCTATCAACTAGAACATTGGTAGGAACCCTTTTTCTAAGGTTTTCATTAAAAGCAACATAGTCTAGAGATTGAAAACACATTATTTCCTCTTGATCAAAGAGGATTGCCTCTACGGGAGGACGGCCAGCGTCCACCCTATAGTGCCACAAGATTTCTTTGGCCTCTTTTATTATAAATCTGAATTCATGAGCCAAGAAAATAGTAGCGGCACGCTTAACAGAAGAATGCTCAATATTAGAAAATTCTAAGAAAATCCTTTGTATGCAAGGGTGCATGTGCATAAATTGTCTTTCAAGTTCAACCACAAGCATGGCGATAGCGTCCGCAAGACTACTAGTTCTATGGAGAATAGAACTACCCATAGAAGGCAAAGCACCGGCACAAGTAAAGAAATCTGGAATAACCCCTTTTCCAATGATATTACCACTACCGATTCGGAATTTTTTTGTATGTAAGATAGGGGGTTCTTCAGCAAGAGCATCAGAATTTTGCATGTTATTATTATTGTCCATATCGACAATAATTTCCCCAATTTCAGACATAACGGCGGAAAATACAAGGAGCAAGAGAAAGCGGCGAACGGAAAAGAGAGGGCGAATAAAACGGCAAGGGTGAAGTGGGGGAGAGGAAAACGAGAGGCAAATGGCAAATAATGTAATGCGAGGGATAAGGGTTTGTGATGGGTACTTGGTATGTCTTGACTTGTGCGTAGACTCCCCGGCAACGGTGCCAGAAATCCTTCTTGCTACCTCTTGAGCACTGCGTTGGTTTTCCCTTGAAGAGGAAAGGGTGATGCAGTAAAGTAGCGTAAGTATTTCCCTCGGTTTTTGAGAACCAAGGTATCAATCCAGTAGGAGACCACGCTCGAGTCCCACGCACCTACACAAACAAATAAGAACCTCGCAACCAACACGATAAAGGGGTTGTCAATCCCTTCACGGTCACTTACGAGAGTGAGATCTGATAGATATGATAAGATAATATTTTTGGTATTTTTATGATAAAGATGCAAAGTAAAATAAAAGGCAATAAAAATAGCTAAGTGTTGGAAGATTAATATGATGGAAAATAGACCCGGGGGCCATAGGTTTCACTAGTGGCTTCTCTCAAGAGCATAAGTATTACGGTGGGTGAACAAATTACTGTTGAGCAATTGATAGAATTGAGCATAGTTATGAGAATATCTAGGTATGATCATGTATATAGGCATCACGTCCGTGACAAGTAGATCGACTCCTGCCTGCATCTACTACTATTACTCCACACATCGACCGCTATCCAGCATGCATCTAGAGTATTAAGTTCATAAGAACAGAGTAACGCTTTAAGCAAGATGACATGATGTAGAGGGATAAACTCATGCAATATGATATAAACCCCATCTTGTTATCCTCGATGGCAACAATACAATACGTGCCTTGCTGCCCCTGCTGTCACTGGGAAAGGACACCACAAGATTGAACCCAAAGCTAAGCACTTCTCCCATTACAAGAAAGATCAATCTAGTAGGCCAAACCAAACTGATAATTCAAAGAGACTTGCAAAGATAACCAATCATACATAAAAGAATTCAAAGAAGATTCAAATATTGTTCATAGATAAACTTGAACATAAACCCACAATTCATCGGTCTCAACAAACACACCGCAAAAGAAGATTACATCGAATAGATCTCCACGAGAATCGTGGAGAACTTTGTATTGAGATCCAAAGAGAGAGAAGAAGCCATCTAGCTAATAACTATGGACCCGAAGGTCTGAGGTAAATTACTCACACATCATCGGAGAGGCTATGGTGTTGATGTAGAAGCCCTCCGTGATCAATGCCCCCTCCGGCAGGACGCAGAAAAAGGCCCTAAGATGGGATCTCACGGGTACAGAAGGTTGCGGCGGTGGAATTAGGTTTTCGTGGATGCCTCTGATGGTTTGGGGGTACGTAGGTATATATAGGAGGAAGAAGTACGTCGGTGGAGCAACATGGGCCCCACGAGGGTGGAGGGCGCGCCCAGGGAGGTAGGCGCGCCCCCCTGCCTCGTGCTCTCCTTGTTGCTTTCTTGTCGTGGACTCCAAGTCCTCTGGATCACGTTTGTCCCAAAAATCACGTTCCCGAAGGTTTCATTCCGTTTGGACTCCGTTTGATATTCTTTTTCTGCGGAACTCTGAAATAGGCAAAAAAACAGCAATTTGGGCTGGGCCTCCGGTTAATAGGTTAGTCCCAAAAGTAATATAAAAGTGTATAATAAATCCCATTAAACATCCAAAACAGAATATAATATAGCATGGAACAATAAAAAATTATAGATACGTCGGAGACGTATCAGCCACCACCATGGTCAAAAGTTGGGGGGGCTGATCCTCTGGCACCACCCTCCTTTGCGCGTCATCCGGTGCTGCAGTGTGGGGCACCACCCCACTTTCAACATCACCCCCCTTGTTGGCACTCTCGCCCAGCACATTCGCTTGCTCGCCATCTCCGGCAAGACCATCTATGGCTTCGCTGTCCTCCGTCCATGTCGGCCATGGCTCAACCGACCTTGGGAGATCGATGGCCACTCTCCTATGGCCCGCACCGTCACCGTGCCTTGCCACCCTTCTTTCTAGCCGGCACGAGCCGTCCACCTCTTCACGGGTGCAAGCGAAGCAACACCTGGTGTTGCACGCACCGCCAGGGCCATCCGGATTGGCCTGGGGGTAGTTGAAGTCGTATCCATTGTCGTCGTCGTTGTCTCCTGAAGAGGGACCAGAACCTTGAATTGTGTTCTCCAAACTGAGCAGGTGGATAGTAACTCAGTACTTTAGCATGCTCTTCTCGAGGGGAACAAGCATGTCGGTCGGGAGGACAAGACCGTTGGCAAGCTCCACCTCCATGGCCTCATCAGGCTCCTCCACTAGTATGTTCTTCTCCTTTGGCAGCAGGGACGGGTCATCAGTCCACGCGTATGCCTCGAAACTGCCAAGAGGTCAGCTCGGCTCACTGTGAGCATGCCGATGCGCTCCACCCATGCCGACGAGCCAAGAACTAGTTGTGCCGTGGCGCGGCTCCACACATTCAACGGAATGCCCTCCATGTCGATGTGAACGCGGTAGTGAAATAGCCGTTGTGTCGCCTGAAGCTAACTGTTCCAGGGTGAGAGCCTGAGCGAAAATCCTCGGCCATGCACCTCACCGGCCCTCATCGCGGTGTCCCGCGCAGCTTTGTAGTTGAAGACGAGCAGAAAATCTGCTGGCCAGAAACGATGCATGGAGAAAGTGCCGCCCAACTCCAGGATCGCCTCCACAGTCGCGGTCACCATACTCACTGCCACCCTGGGACGGCCACCAGTAACCACACCGACGAGTGCCCAGCGCAGCGCCTCTTTCACAGCCACAACCTCAGGCGAGTGAGGGATGACGACGCGCTCCACGGCAGGTCTCGACGCCGGCGAGCCTGGCACAGACGCGCGCTCCCCCGCGCCAACAGCGACCACGGAGTCCCCCGCCGGGCATGAATCCGAGGGCACCCTGTTAGTGCGAGGCACCGCAGGGCCCAAGCGATCCCGCGCCGGCGTGCCCCTCCACGTTCCCATGCCCGCGGTGCGCTGGCTCTGCTCCGAGGGATCCCTTGTGGCGGAGTGCCCGACAGGTCCCAGGCGAGCATGCACCGGCGTGGCCCTCTGCTGGAAGGATGCGGCCGGTCCGTAGGTGCGGGATGGCATGGGGGAAGGCGCCGGCGTAGAGGTCTCGACCCGCGCCCCAATCTGCTCCCTGACAGGATGAGGCGGCGCGAGCGGCGGCGAGTGAGACTGAGGGGCCCGGCATTCCCGCGCGATGTGGCCCGGACGATGGCAGCGGAGGCAAACTCTCTTGTTTTCGCACATGCTAGCGACGTGCTCCTCACTCAGGCAGTTGAAGCAGAGCCCGACAAGGTCTGGTGGCAAGTCCGCCCTGATGTTCAGGGAAGGCAAGGGAGGGATGGGAAGGCGACGGGGACGGCGGCGCTTGCGACCAACCGTCTGCCAACCCCCTCGGTTCTCGACGGCCGTGCGCGATGACTCCCCACCCTCCTGGCGGACCACGACAGAGTGGACCCTCCAAGGATGGCCAGCAGGGGCCAGCGGCGGAGGTGAGGCCCGCGCCGGCGAAGGAGAGATCGGAGCAGCGAGGCCTCCGGCGGCGAGCAGCTCCTCAACACCTCGCAGTAGGAGCGAGCAGGCACGTCGTCATCCTCATGCAACGATGAGCTCAGATCTCCCCACCGCGTATGGCTGTCCGGCGAGCGGGACATGGCGAGGAGGAGGAGTGGGGGACAGGAGCGTGTGTGTGGGCGCCGGGACCAGAGCGGTCGCCGGCGAGGGGGCTGGTGGACGCCGCTGCCGGAGTGGCAGGCAGCGGTGGGGGGAGGGGAGCGCTAGCCTTGGAGGGGAGCGCTCGTCGGTGGGGTGTGCGCTAAGCCTTCCCCGATGAAAATGGAGAGAATATGCCATTAGCGAGACATTGTGCATTGCTCAATTTAGTGAGGCAATTCTCTACACGCTATAGCATGCTATTAGCGGTGATATAGCGCGCTATTTTTTCAGCGTCTAAAACTGCTAGCTAGGGCATTTCCAACCGAACCCTATTGAGGTCTTAGCATCTCTAGCAGATCCGCTATAAATTACAAGTATTGTAGGAATAAAGTATATCTATCAGGGGGTGAATGAGAGATTTAGGGGCAGTTTGGTTCTAGGCCTAATAATGATACACTTTGCCATACAATACAATGTTGCCAAACTTGCCTAAGGTTAATTCTTTAAAATAAGAGCCACAAGTTGGCAAGCCTAAAGGAATCTTGCCACACTTTTTGAGTGTATGGAATGTGGGACCCTAGTGTGGCTTGCTTGATATGTGGCTTGAACCAACCATCCACCTAAGTTGGTCAAACTTGCATAACCTTAGATGTGGAAACCTTAGGCAAAGTTAATCTCAAACCAAACTGCCCCTTAAAATTTCTTTCAGAAATTTCAAATCTCTTAGAACCCAACAGCGGAAGGAACGGAAACAGTGTACAGTGAGTGGTCAAGAACTAGCGAGTGAGAACTAGAGCATGCATCGAAGGGAATCACATGACCGAAGCTAAACATAAAGCAAAGTCCGAATGTAAAAGGAGGGACAGAGGTAACCAGTGATGCTCGATGGTGACAAGGAATTTGGTAGACCAGTTCGCCCTTTTGCAAAAGAACTATGTCTGGTTGGAGAGGTTGTGATTTAACATAGAGGATAAACTCTCTTCGCCCTATTCTCCTCGACAACTGATTCGTCAATCAGCATCGATCACTCGTGGTAGATGCTTGAGATGATCTCCAAACTTTTACAGACTTCTTCTTCGACAACCACAATGACTCTTGGTCTCCGAAAAACTTGAGACCTAACCGTCTAGGGAGTTCGCAGCTCTCAAGAGTAATAAGCATAGCGTCCTGGACTTAGGTTCGAGTGATAGTAAACCACTACCTAATTTTTCGGCTCTGGGGTTTTCTCTTGGTGGATTTTAAATTCAAATCACTAGGACAGAGAGTGCTCACACATTCTTGTTGTAATCTCACACGAAGCAGCCAGCAATCACGTTAGAGCGGGGTGGCTATTTATAGCCGCAGCCTTCCCTGACGGGAAATGACCAAATTAGACATGAAGATCGGCCAATGGCAGAATGATACGTTTCCGACAGTCGGAATTTGAGCACAACAGTAACATTCCTTGTAGAGCAAGAAATGCTAACCCCTGTCGGCCCGAAATATATCTCCTTCAGCGTCGAAGAACAATGTCTTCTGATGATAGGTAATCATTCGGAGTTCAAAGAGATTTCTCTCAACTCACATAGGATTCGGGTTTAGCATCAGCGAACCATAAGCTTTGAACACTATACCCCTCTTAATAGTACGGTGATCCTATGACTCAAGAAAGAGAAAGATGAAATACGAAACAAATCCTACGTCTTTGCTTTGTCTTAAAAGTTCTCAGCTGCAGTCAGTTTCTTTGGACACACCGAACCAATTGATTTGCATCAACAATTTTGGGGGGTCACTTTCGACAGACATAATCTTCGTTGATAACCTTTGCTGCCACGCAGGAGATTATCTTTTGAGTTTGTACCAAACTCCTCATGACTCCAGGGACTTTACACTCTACGTGCACTAGCAAACACATTAGTCTCATACTACTTATGACAACAATCTCCAAAACATAAGAAGGCAAATTATTGCACCTACAGGTACGCCAAAAAAAACATTGAGGGATCCTCAAAAATGCTTTTTCAGTATCGCACAAGCAATGGCAGAAATGATACTACAAATTTGGAAACAACATTCGCGCGAGAATTTGTTGACGATGGAGTGGAAATTCTTCATCACATCACACGAAGTCGTTCACACATAGCACACATAGTCAAATATACATCAGACAATTACATTTTTTTTAAAACGCATGACAGTAGGAGAGGCTCCTATTGACTTTTTATATATTAAATGATATTGTTACACTATACAAGTCATATTCACATCATTCCCACATTTTGTGGGTGAAGGAGAGAGTCTACCTAAAGCAAAGGTTACAGGGGGGTGAGTTCTCTGTTTAAACTAGATGGTAGCCAAAAAAGAAGAAATGAACTCCTTCTTCTCCTCCTTAACCCTATATTGGAGAAGGGCAAAGTCCTCCTTGAATCTAGCTAGCCAAGTATGGTGTGTGGGTGGGATTCCTCTAAAATGTTTGTTGTTTTTTTCCTTCCAAATGCTCCAAGATGCTAGCAAACATATTTCCATGAACATGGGTCTCCCCCAGGCAGATCTTGCCATGTCAAGCATAGATAGATGTGTTCCTTGCATCCCCCATGTGATCCCTAGATGGTTCCAGCAGTGTTGGCTAAAGTTGCAGTGTAGGAACAGATGATCCATGTCCTCCTCAATTGCATGGCCACATAGGAGACAGCTGAAGTCATTCCCAATATTATTGTGCCTTCTCTTGACCATGTTTCTTATGTTGAGTCGGTTAGAAAGTAGAAGTCAGTCGAAGACTTTAATTTTCACAGTTGTTTTGGATTTCCACAGCCATTTGTACGCATTGTGTGCTTGTATCTCTCAGAAATAGAATTTGTAGTATCTTCTGGTAGTAAATTCATTGGCTCCCCAAATATAGGTCCAAGTATCCGTCCCGTCACTCCCATTAATACGTGAAACAAGTTGTTGCATGTCCCTAACCTCATCATGTGCCTGTACGAAGAGGGGTAGATGGAATGTCTCGCAGCGTAGTGGCCTCAAGAAAGTCTTTTACTGATATGCCTTCATCTTTAGCAAAGGAAAACGCTCTCGGGTGTGTGACCGCTAGTATATCATTGATACATAAATCTTTCCACATTAAAACTTTGTCCCCAGAAGAAATTGTCACTGAAGATATACCTCGGTATATGGGAGTTAACTTGAGCACATCCCTCCACCAAAATGATCTGCACGGCTCAGTAGCATGGGGAATTTTGTTGTCATAGTAAGTTGTCCAGATAAGTTCCACCCACGGGGTATCATGTTGATTATAGAGTTTATGTAAGTATTTCAGCAGTAGGGAGTCACTTTGGGTCTGAAGGTTGATAATTCCAAGACCTCCACTCTGTTTGGGACGACAGATCATATCCCAAGGCAGCAAGGGAGTTGCATTTGTCCCCTTGTTATGTATTTTTGGTCCATAAGCATTTCCTATGAATTTTGTCCAATAGCTCAAGGATTTTCGGAGGGAACCTCAGTGTGCAGAAGGCAAATATAGTCAGGGAGGTGATTACCAAATTGAGGAGGGAGAGCTTGGCTCCATATGACATCATAGACAGTGTGGCAGTTAGCTTTCTTTCCACCGAACAAACAAGTGGCATGAGGTCTTGGACTAAAGGCTTGGAAGTTCCAAGTGGAAGACCCAAATAGGTGAATGGCATGGTCCCAATGGAGCAACCAAAAATACCAGCGAGATCATTACTGAGGGCGTCGTCGCAATTAATCGGGATCAATGTGGATTTATGGAAGTTTATTTTTAGCCCAATCGACACAGCGAAGTCTTGGAGGATGGTTTTCATTGTGCGTGCTTGTTCCGGGCAGGCTTGCATGATTAGTATCGTGTCGTCCGCATATTGGATGACTGGGAATTCCTTCTGGTTGTCTTTGGGGAATGGTAACTTTATTTTTCCTTGTCTGAATGCGTCATTAATGGATGCATGAAGGAGGTCGGCTGCAAGGACAACGATGAGGGGGGAGAGCGGGTCCCCCCTGTCTGACCCCGCATTTGCAAAGAAACTATCTTCCTCGAACTCCATTGAGTAGAACAGAAGATTTTCCAGAGGTAAAAATACTTTTGATCCATCCAAGCCATTTGTCATTAAATACCATGTGTTTCATAATCTCAATCATTGTATCAAACGCTTTACCAAAATCCAGTTTGAGAAGAATAATTTGTTTCTTCGAGCTTTGTCATTGAAAAATGTATTCGAACGCCCAAGCTAGGAAATCCTGGATGTTTCTCCCTTTTATGAATCAGTATTGATTACGATGAATAATTTTGAGGATGATTTTTTGCAGCCTATTTGCCAGCAGCTTGGTAATTACCTTAAGACAGCAGTTAAGAAGAGTAATTGGCCTGTAATCATTGATTGATGTTGGAGAATCAACATTTGGTATCAACATAATGAATTCATTATTGATGCTTTCAAGCTTTAAATTTCCATCAAAGAACTGGTGGCAAAGCTTGTAAAAGTCTTTCTTACTACATTCTTGCCGCTCCAAAGCTTGCTTCCTGACCTTCTGCTTGATGGGCCGCGCATGGGAACAGAAAGCAAGATGGTGTCCCTGGGAACGCCGGGGATGTCAGATGCTTCCCATGCAAACACATCTACATTCGCCCGCAGGAAGGCGATGAGCGCGCTTTCCTATTTGCTGTCGAGGGTGGAGCTTATAGTGAAAGCTCCACCCGTGCCGTCCTCCTTGACGGGCACCTTCTTGGTTTCTGGTGGGGCTGCCTTGGATTTCTTGCTCTTGCCGGTGGAGCTCTTTGGCACGTCCTCGATGGGAACGCCGCACTCCGAGGAGGCGCGTTTGCCGGAGTGGGTGCAAGAGGTCTTGCCGATGCAACAGGTATTGGCGGTCTTCTTCCCCCCGGGAGCTCCAGTGGCAGGATCAAGCGCCTTGGCGGCGGGTGCTACAACTGCCTCCCAGTAGAGTTGGTCGGCGCAGATGAGTGCATCTTTCTTGTCGGAGTTGACAATGATGATGCTCATCGGGCCGGGCATCTTCAGCGTGTTGTAGGCGTAATGTGACGCCGCCATAAACTTGGCCAGTGCTGGACGGCCAAGGATCCCGTTATATGGCAACAGGATCTTGACGACATAAAAAACAATCTTCTCTGTCCTGTAGTTCAGCTCACCACCAAATATAACTGGTAGTGTGATCTTATCCTTCGGCTGGCTTCTTCCCGGATTGATCCCTTGAAATGTGACCGTTTCTTTGAGATCTCCGTCAGGAATTTGCAACCTCTTGATCACCTTGGGCGAGATCAGCTGGGGAGAGCTCTGGCTCGTCATCCGACGGCCTCACCACTACCGCTGCTTCTTCATCAACTTCTCTCTGCGCCACTAGCATAGCACTGACCACTTGATTCGTTGCCGCTAGATATAGCAGCAACGGCTCTTGCGGTTTAGGCGTGACTAGTGTTGGCGTGGAGGAGAGGTACCTCTTCAAACTTGCAGCGCTGCCTCCGCTTCCGGAGTCCATTTCATTGGACCTGCCTTTTTCAAGATCTTGAAAAAGGGGAGGGCGCGCTCAGTAGATTTGGAGATGAACCTGCTCAGAGAAGCAACACAGCCAGCAAGTCGACGCACATCTTTGACTCGTCTTGGTGCTTCTATCTGCTCAATCGCCTTGATCTTGTCGGGGTTCGCCTCGATCCCACGTTGAGACACAAAGAACGCGAGAAGCTTGCAGGATGGGACACCAAACACACACTTCTCAAGTTTGAGCTTGAGGTTGATCTTGCGCAAATTTGCAAATGTTCTAAATCTTGCACAAGTGTTGCCCTGTCCTTGGTTTTGACCACTATGTCATCCATATATGCTTCCATATTTCTGTGTAGTTGGGGCTCAAAACCTATCTGGATTGCTCTGGCAAACGTTGAACCAGCGCTTTTCAACCCGAAAGGCATTCGTATAAAACAATACGTACCACATGGGGTGATAAACGCGGTCTTCTCTTCATCTTCCTTTGTCATGAAGATTTAATGGTACCCCGAGTAAGCATCAAGAAACGACAGCAAGTCGCATCCAGCAGTGGAGTCCATGATCTGGTCGATGTGTGGCAAGGGGAAAGGATCTTTTGGATAGGCTTTATTGATATCTGTATAATCAATGCACAACCTCCATTTTCCATTCGCCTTGCGCACCACAACCGGATTGGCCAACCACGTTGGGTGGAGCACTTCTCTGACCAAGCCTGCCGCTTCCAACTTCCTAATCTCTTCAGTGATACATTCTTGCCGCTCCAAAGCTTGCTTCCTGACCTTCTGCTTGACAGGCCGCGCATGGGGACAGACAACAAGATGGTGCTCAATCACCTCCCTGAGAACGCCGGGGATGTCAGATGCTTGCCATGCAAACACATTGACATTCGCCTGTAGGAAGGCGATTAGCGCGCTTTCCTATTTGCTGTTGAGGGTGGAGCTTATAGTGAAAGCTCCGCCCGTGCCATCCTCCTTGACGGGCACCTTCTTGGTTTCTGGCGGGGCTGCCTTGGATTTCTTGCTCTTGCCAGTGGAGCTCTCTGGCACGTCCTCGACGGGAACACAGCACTCCGAGGAGGCGTGTTTGCCGGAGTGGGTGCAAGAGGTCTTGGCGGTCTTCTTCCCCCCGGGAGCTCCAGTGGCAGGAGCAAGCGCCTTGGCGGCGAGTGCTACAACTGCCTCCCGATAGAGTTGGTCGGCGCAGTTGAGTGCATCTTTTTTGTCAGAGTTGACAGTGATGATGCTCATCAAGCCGGGCATCTTCAGCGCGTTGCAGGCGTAATGTGACGCCGCCATAAACTTGGCCAGTGTTCGACGGCCAAGGATCCCGTTATATGGCAACGGGATCTTGACGACATCAAAAATGATCTTCTCCGTCCTGTAGTTCAGCTGACCACCAAATGTAACTGGTAGTGTGATCTTACCCTTTGGCTGGCTTCTTCCCAAATTGATCCCTTGAAACGTGCCCGTTTCTTCGAGATCTCCGTCAGGAATTTGCAACCTCTTGATCACCTTGGGCGAGATCAGGTTCAAACCGGCCCCACCGTCAACTACCATTTTTGTCACCTTGAGGTTGCAAATTGTTGGTGAAACCAACAATGTCAAGCACCCGACCGTGGTTGTGCGATCAGGGTGATCCTCGGCGTAAAAAATGATAGGCGTGTGGGACCATTTCAGTGGATTCTGGGCATCGATCGACGGCTCTGTCGCATTAATCTCGCGCGCCCACTGTTTAAGTTGGCGGTGAGAAGAATGCAACAAGGCGCCACCATCGATGCACATGGCCTCTGTAGCTTTTTGAAAATCATGCTCACTGGACTCGTTGTCCTCTTCATGATCATCATATCCCTCTTTCTTGTCGTGGCCTCGAGCAGGCCTCTATTCTTGCTTCTCCTTGCCGCGGCGGCCTCCTCGAACACCACGCTTCTTGCCGGACCCCTCAGCACCATCCTGGCCTTTCTCCTTGTCTCGCCTTTCATACTCATCTTTCTGCCTTTCCACAAGCTGCTCAACTTGCCGGCAGTTCTGGAGGTCATGGCCCTTGGTGCGGTGGATCTTGCAATATTGCTTGTCAGAGCCCTCCAGCTTGTCGGTAGCCGCCAAGCCCTGGCAGGAGGACACCCGGCAACCTCCTTGCCGAGGTCGTCAACCTTGGCCTTCTTGGCAGTGCCGGGGTTGCCGGATTCCTCGACGGCAAGCACAGTTTTGCCCATGCGCTTCCTGTTGAGCCGTGGGCCCTTCTTTGCCGGGGTGACGACGTCTTCATCTCCGGAGTCACTTCCCGTGCCGGCATCTTCGCTGGGGTACTTCCTTCCTTCTTCAGCATGAGCACATCTGTCGGCCAAAACATAAAGTTCAGCAACATCCCTAACCTTGTTCATCGCCAGCTCTTCACGCATCTTGCGGTTGTGCATGTTCTGATGAAACACGTTGATGATAGCGACAGGATGAACATCTGGGATGTTGAACTGCACACGGCTGAATCTCTGTGTGTATTTGCGCAGGATTCACCATCTTTCTGGGGTATGAGATGTAAATCGCTCGCCTGGCCAGGAGCTTGGTGGCCTCCGGTAAAGGCGCCAACCAACTCGTGGCACAGATCTGACTAAGAAGAGATGGAATCTGTCGGCAGGTGCATCAACCACGACCTGGCATTGGGCTTGACCACCAACGGGAAGTAGTTGGCGAGCACCTTGTCGTCCCGACCCCCGGCAGCTTGCATCGCGCTGGTGTAAACGCTCAGGAACTCGGACGGATGAGTCTTGTCGTCGTATTTCTCCGGGACCTCTGGTTTGAACGTGCAGGTAGTGGGCCACTAGAATCAGCACAGCTCACGAGTGAAAGCTGGACAACCCACCTTGTAAGGTAAGTCACTAGAATCCCCTGGCGTAGGCCTATCTACAGTGGGCCCTGCACGCCTATCAGATTGATGGCGCGCTTCCTGTCACCGCTCGATGGTAGTTCGAGCGTCCTCTTTGACCCGTTCCCGAAGAACTTGACATTAATCGCGGCAAGCTCATGGATCGGACGACATCGTGGATCCATCATCGCGGGCATCGACCCGCCGAGCTGGCGACCGTTGCTGTCGTGGTGGAGGAGAGTGCACCATGGTCGTAGCACCTCCGATCCTTCCGCCGTCAGCACGCGCCGACTCGGTAGATCGACGCCGCGAAGGACCTACCTCCTGGTGCCCATCTTTATTGGCGAAACCAATAAGGCTCTGGATAGCAGCTCTCCATTCCTCTTGCTTCACCGCAGGGGGAGGAAAATCCAGGAGTAGTTGTGCTCGTGCCAATGCTTCGGCTGGTGTAGGCGGCAGCGACAGGCGTGTGGAACAGGAGGTGTTCGGACTTCTAACCATGTTATAAGGAGCCCCATCATGGTTCCGCTGCCATGCGCCGTTCCCACCAGCATCTTGGCGTGCATGCCGGCCCTGCGCATCTCGAGAATGATGCTGAGGGCTCTTTCCGTGGGGACTCTCATGATCTCTAACGTCGTGGCGCCACTCGTCACGCACGGCCTAGGAAGACCGTGGCGCGGGCACCGGCGGGGGTGTCTTGGAGGTCGCCGCACCGCCCGTAGGCAGCACGCAGCGGCGCGCGGACCGTCGTTGCGGCCGTGGACGATACCGCTCGCCTGGCTCCAGTCGCGAGAACGGCATGGATGCTCGATATCTTCACCTCCACCAGCGTCTACCCCATCGCCCATCCGTGTTGGCACGGGCGGATCGGCCGTAGACGAACCGATCGCCGTGATCGCCTTCTTCTTGGGAGCCATGGTGATCAAGAAACCGACGCGCTAACTGCTAGATCAGGTTTGCACACCCTCAACCCCCCTACCCGGCACGCCAAAGATGTCAGGGAAACGAGACCTATGGGATCACGTGGATCCCTTCTACGGTTTGGCAGGGAAGAGGGATGCACAAAGAGCATATCTAGCGATCAACACGAGGGATTTTTACCCAGGTTCGGGCCGCTGAGAAGCGTAAAACCTTAGTCCTGCTTTTAGTGTATATTGAGTGTTCTTGACCTTCGGCTAGCTACTACGCATGCAAATTGGGCCGGAAAGTCCAAAAAGTCCCTCCATGTATCGCCTTAGGCCTCCTTTTATACCAAAGGGGTGTCCACAGCGGCGTACAGGCACACGTGAGGTGTAAAGTTGCAACAGTGCATATGCTTATCACTGACGTCTTAGGACAAACGTATTAAATGTGCTGCTTACGTGCCCTCTAACTTTATCAGGGACGGAAATAGAGCCCGTCCCGTCCGTCATCGCCTCACCCCATCTTGACACGCATCCAGGATGACGAGGCATACAATGCCAAGCTGACTGGCTAGCCGCTGCGTTGGAGCGGTGGCAGGGCAGCAGAACCTTGCCGTGCGCGAGCCTTGCCGCGGCCTCACAAACGTCCTCGGCAAGACTCGCAAGCATCCCCGGCAAGAACCTTGCTGGGAACTTTGCCACCATGCAGACGCCCTTGGATCTTGGTCTTGACATTGTCGATGGTGTCAAAGCTCTCAACCTCAAGGGTGATGGTCTTGCTGGTGCTTCGCAAACCATCCCGGAAAGGATCTTGCCGGGGCTTCACGAGTCGTCCCGGCAAGAACCTTGCCGGGGGCCCAGCTTGTCTTCTACTCTCTGATTACTGGCTCGGATGCCGTCTTGGTCGTCTTGTATTTTGCATCCAGCTGCCCCCATCAAGCCTTGCCGCGGGTGCGGCTGCAACTGCCCGTGCACAAGTAAGGGGTACGAAAAGGCCCAAACTTTAGTACACCGACATACTCCTATACTTAAAAGAACTAAATCTTATGCGAAAGCTATTTCAGCACTAGTTCTGAAACTTGAAAATAGATTTATCGGTTCCCACCCTACCTTGCAGAGATTGTTTTATGAGCTACCCATTATAAAGGATCCTAAAGCAAAAAAGTCAACTACCCTTATTCTTTTGAATGAATTTGACTACATAGTACAGGAAGCTAGGGAAATATTTGATTTTTATGGTATGAGCCGTGAAAAACCGGTGATAAATGAGGTCCTTTATAATAGTGATTATATGTTGAGACATTTGCTTGGAAATAACCAAATTTTTTATGAGAATCTTAAAAAGGAAATCCTCGTTTTAGATATAATCCAACAAGTTTCCAATGATGTTAATCAACAATATTCTTGGATTGTTGCCAGAAATCAAAGGGGGTGGGTAGATGGGCAACTTGATAATGCTAAAATTTCTATGGATAATGTGTTTCAAGTTATTTTTGCAAAACCTCCTGACAAGAACACATCAACGGAAAATAAGAAGAATGGTGACAATACTTGAACCTATGCATTATGCCTAGCTAGGGGCATAAAACGATAGCGCTTGTTGGGAGGCAACCCAATGAATAAAATTTATTTTTACCTTTTTATTTATGTTCTTGAGTGTTTGCACAATTATGCTACTGTTATGATGGTGTGTTTTATGTTTTAATTAGTTTTTGTGCCAAGTGAAGCCTTTGGGATCATGTTTGGTGATACTTGATTTGATCTTGTTGAAAAACAGAAACTTTTGCGCCTAGTAACAGAATTTCGTAAAATCACATATGCGCGATAAAATCCTGATTTTTGTACACAAGATTGATATATGAATTTCCTACGTTGTCCTAATTTTCTCAGAATTTTTGGAGTTATAAAAGTATTCGAAGTTTTCAGATTACTACAGACTGTTCTGTTTTTGACAGATTCTGTTTTGTTTGCGTTGTGTGCTTATTTTCATGAATCTATGGATTGTATTGGAGGGTATAATCCATGGTATAGTTGGAATACAGTAGATATAATGCAATAATAAAATATGAATGGGTTTGCAACAATACGTTGTAACGCCCCAAGACCGACGCTCCAGATACCTTTCATGTTTTGCATGTCAGCTCTGTTATTTATTTGTTTGTTGCATTCACCATGTCATCATCTGCATTGCATCGGCACTCCGTTGTCGTCATTTTTTCAAAACTTGCACCCGTTCGTAATTGCCGCGTTCCCCCTTGCCTTCGTTGACCGTTCCGAGACCAACCGGGTTTTTTAGTCCCTCTTGTCGGACCACCTAACCCCCTTGCCTCCAGGGCCTTTTGTCCCACCTCGCGTGCGCGTCCGAAACTTCCACCAACCTGACCTGGACAGTCATGACCGACGTGTTTGAATCATCCCCAAGACATCTTCGGTTTCTTATTTGAACTCTCCTAACCTATCTATTCCGATCCTTCGATCTCGATCGGACGTGTGCAATATGTCCAAATCTTGCTCTTCTAAACCCACTTAGTTGTTGCACGCTTTGGAGCCATCCGATAACACCTAGCCCTTCTTTCCCACTGCCCCGCCGCCACTTGGCGCGCAGCCACCAGTCGCGCCGCCAACCACGCGCCCCTGTCCCCCACCTCGCGCAGGGCCCGCGGAACCCAGATCGGGGCCCTGGAAGCCCATCTGCGCCCGAACCGCGCCGCTGCCCGCTCCTCCCGTCGCTCGAACCCTCCACCCGAGCGCCTCCTCCTCACCACGTCCCCCTCGCGCCGGCCGACCACCGGAGCCAGCCGCCGCCGGCGACCGCGGCAACCCCGCTGCGACCAGGCCGCCTTCCCTGCCCTCCTCTCTCTTCGTCGCTCCCTCTCCGTCTCTCTGCTCTCTCATGGCCTCTCTCTCTATGCCCCTCGCAGGTCGACGCCGCCGGCCATCTCCGCCCTGGATCCGGTTGCCCTTGTCGTCCCGTGCTCGGATCTACCACCTCCAGCCACCTCCTTGCTGGTCCGCGCCCCCGGGACCCGTCGCTGGCCGCTGCCATGCCTTGCGCCGCCTCCTCTGTTTCTGCGCTCGTTCGAGCGGGGAGGACGAGCGCTAGTGCGTATGGCCTGCCCCCTTCGCATCGCCTCAAGGCCCAGCGCCAGGGCTTCTCCGCTTCAGGCAGTGAGGCCCAATGTGAGCAGTTCCGCTAGCCTAGTAGTGTTTTTTTAGGTTCTGCGATTTGCTAAATATCCAGGAGTCTGCAGTTTTTCAGAAAACTCCTTAATCTTCATGCATATAATAACTAATTAATCATGCATCATATGTAAATGATTTATATATGAAAAATGCTTAGTTTTTCATCTAGTTTCATAATCTGCTACTTTCATCTATGTTAAAAATGTTTAAAATGTTGTTTGTGTTTATTTTGCATAATGTCATGCTAAAATGCTTTATTTCATAACTAAATAACCGTAGCTTTGTTTTATATAAACTTTATATGTAAATGGGCTAGAAAAATGCCTAGTTTAACATGTTGCACTTTATTTTCCTGTTTAACAACAATAAAATATGGTTTTAGGCAGAACAATACCAAATTCGAAATATTCATATGAGGATTTTCCGGAATTGTTGTTTATTGTTTCCGGCCTCATTTAAAATTGCCTAAATAGATAGTTTATATATGTTTCCCCCTTGCCATGTTAATCAACATTTAATATTATTGGGTACATAAACGAGAGAGAACTAAATAATTGATGTGGTGTTTCGTCAATATGCAACTCGTTGCATATTGAGCTCCACTTAACTTGTAGTATTGTTTGTGCACTTTGCCATGCCATGACTCATTAAACCGGACATGCATCATACTTGGTTGTGCATCATGACATGATTATGCTTGGTTGTTTACCATGATGTTTACTTCTTTCCGGTTGCGCTTCTCCTTGATAGTTTCGGTTACGTTGCGATTGTGAGGATCCATTCGACTATGTCTGTTTGTCTTCTTCATGGACTCGTTCTTCTTCCTAGCCGGATTTCAGGCAAGATGACAATTACCCTCGATATCACTTCTATCTTTGCTTGCTAGTTGTTTGCTCTATCGCTATGTCGCGCTACCTACCACTTGCCATATTGCCATGTCAAGCCTCTAACCCACCTTCCTAGCAAACCGTTGTTTGGCTATGTTACCGCTTTTGCTCAGCCCCTCTTATAGCGTTGTTAGTTGCAGGTGAAGTTGAAGATTGCTCCATGTTGGAACATGTTTCTGTTGGGATATCACAATATCTCTTATTTAATTAATGCATCTATATACTTGGTAAAGGGTGGAAGGCTCGGCCTTATGCCTGGCGTTTTGTTCCACTCTTGCCGCCCTAGTTTCTGTCATACCGGTGTTATGTTCCTTGATTTTGCGTTCCTTACGCGATTGGGGTTATGGGACCCCCTTGACAGTTCGCTTTGAATAAAACTCCAGCAAGGCCCAACCTTGGTTTTACATTTGCCTCACCTAAGCCTTTCCCTTGGGTTTTTGCGAGCCCGAGGGTCATCTTTATTTACCCCCCCGGCCAGTGCTCCTTTAAGTGTTGGTCCGAACTAGAGTCCTTTGCAGCGCCACCTCGGGGAAACTTGAGGTCTGGTTTTAGTTGTACGGAGTGCTCATTTGGTGTGCCCTGAGAACGAGATATGTGCAGCTCCTATCGGGATTTGTCGGCACAGTCGGGTGGTCTTGCTGGTCTTGTTTTACCATTGTCGAAATGTCTTGTAACCGGGATTCCGAGACTGATCGAGTCTTTTCGGGAGAATGAATATCCTTCGTTGATCGTGAGAGCTTGTGATGGGCTAAGTTGGGACACCCCTGCAGGGTATAAACTTTCTAAAGCCGTGCTCGCGGTTATGTGGCAGATGGGAATTTGTTAATGTTCGGTTGTAGAGTACTTGACACTTGACTTAATTAAAATGCATCAACCGCGTGTGTAGCCGTGATGGTCTCTTTTCAGCGGTCCGGGAAGTGAACACGGTTTGGGTTATGTATGAACGTAAGTAGTTTCAGGATCACTTCTTGATCACTTCTAGCTTCTCGACCGTTGCGTTGCTTCTCTTCTCGCTCTTATTTGCGTATGTTAGCCACCATATTTGCTTAGTGCTTGCTGCAACTCCACCTCATTACCCCATCCTACCCATAAGCTTAAATAGTCTTGATCTCGCGGGTTTTGAGATTGCTGAGTCCTCGTGACTCACAGATACTACCAAAACAGTTGCAGGTGCCGATGAGACCAGTGCAGGTGACGCAACCGAACTCAAGTGGGAGTTCGACGAGGAACTTGGTCGTTACTACGTTTCGTTTCCTGATGATCAGTAGTGGAGCCCAGTTGGGACGATCGGGGATCTAGCATTTGGGGTTGTCTTCTTTTATTTTGGTTCCATAGTCGGACCTTGATTGTACTCTGGATGTTGTATGCTTAACTTGTTATTTGTGTGAAGTGGCGATTGTAAGCCAACTCTTTATCCCATTCTTGTTCATTACATGGGATTGTGTGAAGATGACCCTTCTTGCGACAAAACCACCATGCGGTTATGCCTCCAAGTCGTGCCTCGACACGTGGGAGATATAGCCGCATCGTGGGTGTTACATACTTAGAGTAGTGATTTGCTTTATTATACTAACGGATCTCACGAAGGTTTTGTTAAGTTTTGTGTGATTGAAGTTTTCAAGTTTTGGGTGAGATCACATTGGATGGAGGAATAAGGAGTGAAAAGAGCCTAAGCTTGAGGATTCCCATGGCACCCCAAGTTATTATTCAAGGAGAACCAATCAACTGAGCTTGGGGATGCCCCAGAAGGCATCCCCTCTTTCTTCTAACGACCATCGGTATTTTACTTGGAGCCATATTTTTATTCGTCACATATCATGAGTTTTGCTTGGAGCATCTTATATTATAGGAGTCTTTGCTTGTTTTGCTTTTTAGTTTTTCATAAATATCCTTGCTGGACACACCTATTTGAGAGAGCCAAAATTATGCTATGATTTGTTAGAATTGCTCTATATGCTTCACTTAATTTTTTTTGAGCTATGGAATTGCTCTAGTGCTTCACTTATATCTTTTTGAGCACGGTGTGCTTTAATATTTTTGAAGAAATGCTCTCATGCTTCACTTATATTAATTTGAGAGTTAGTAAAATTTTGAAGAAATTCTCTCATGCTTCACTTATATTATTTTGAGAGACGAAAAAAATTATGCTCATGTTCTTTACTTAGATTTGTTTGAGCTTGTCAAAAGCACTTGCAATATATGATACTAGTCCTAAAGTGATAGATATTTAAGAGCGATATAATAAAAACTTTCATGAATATCATTGGACAAAATAAACTTGATTCTTTGTAATAGTTTTCAGATATGATGATAGTGATATGTGAGTCATGTTGGTGAGTAATTATGCTTTAGTAAGAATATTGGTGTTAAGGTTTGTGATTCCCTATGCAAGCACAAAAGTCAATAGTTATGCAATGAAATTATATCCTACTTGTTGTGCATTATTCGGTGTTAGTTATGCTTAATGCTCGCTTATGTGATTTTTCGTTCCTTGGTTGGTTGCTTCTCAATCTTTTTGCTAGCATCCACTTGTACTAAGTATAAATACTACTTGTGCATCAACTACAAAAAAAGACACATCCGTGACATTTTGGGCCGAACGAATTTTTTTCTGTCATACTTATGACACTTCTATGACGATAATTGTGACAAAACCCGGTATCATCATAGATATGGTGGGGTCCTACTTCTATGACAAAAAATCATGACAGAAAATGGGCTTTTCATCCTGGGCGGGCCGGAGACGCAGCTGCATGACATTCTTTGGGCCGTCCATGATGGGAAAAACCGTGGTAGAAGCGAGGACGAGGAAAATATCGGGGAGTTCCCGGTTACGGTGGGTGGTCGGGGGCCGAGCGATGCGCGTTTCTCTCATACGTACGCGTGTGTGTGCGAGGTGTTGGGCTCTAACTGAACCCGAGCGATTGCACTGCAGGCTACACGTTACTGAACCCGAGCGATCTATCGATCCCTTGCTGTTAACTGAACCAGAGTGATTCCTTCGCTACTGCTGCTAACTGAAACCGATCGAACACTGCTGCCTCCTTCCCTTGATGAACAGTGAGCGTTGTTGAGGGGGTTTGGATGAACAATTCACGGTGGGGGGGGGGGGGGTTGGATGAACAGGACCCCATGGTAGCAGAGGCCATTGCCGCTGGATGAACAGTACCCCGATCGATCGAGCCGGTGGATGAACAGGACCCCGTGGAGGGCTGGATGAACAGGACCCCGTGGAGGGCTGGTTGAACAGAACTCGGTGGAGGGCTGGTTGAACAGTAGCCGGTGGAGGGCTGGATGAACAGTAGCCCGTGGAGGGGTGGTTGAACAGGACCCCGTCGAGAGGGCTGGTTGAACAGTAGCCGGTGGAGGACCACGCGGTGGAGGCTGGATGAACACGAGCCTGTGGATGAACAGTCGCAGGTGGAGGCTTGAGGAGGTCGACGGTGGATGAACAGTAGCCCGTGGAGGCTGGAGGAGGTCGACGGTGGAGATGAACAGTATCCCGTGGAGTCCCATTTTGCGGTATGCCACACCCGTCCCGATGAACAGGACCCCCGTTTTGACCGTAGTGCTCCAACACAAGTCTGTTTTCTCCGTTTTGTGGTACGCCACACCCCTCCCGATCAACAGGACCCCGTTTCGACCGTAGGAGGTCCATTTCCTCCGTTTTGCGGTACGCCAGACCCCTCCCGATGAACAGGATCCCGTTTCGACCATGGCCGGTCGAACACAAGGCCGTTCTCCCCATGAACATGACGATGGCGCAGCTTCTCCGTTCCGACCCATCCATGTACACGAGCCCTGGCCGTACGTATGCGCGAGTAGGCGTTCGAGACCCCGCCCGTATGTACGTACGCGGCCGTATTTTCTTTCTTGCACCCTGGCTACTTTACGTACGTGTACATGGTACGTGCGCGCATCTACTACGACACGTGCGCGCCTCTACATCGACTAGTATGTACGTACACGTTCGCGACCAGAATGACAACATTACGTATGCTTCGACCAGGTGGGTCCCGACTGTCAGGCACTTCCTTCCGTGCGAAGATGTAGCTGGTGGGTCCCAACAGTCAGGGGAAACTTTTTTTCACGAAATACGATGGCCCGTCCGGTGGGTCCCTGCTGTCAGGTAGAGGAATCATTATTTTCCGCGTAATAAGGAGGCACTTCCTTGCTGTGGCCGTGGACCCAACTGTCAGCCTCTACACGTACAGTACTCTTCTGATGGAAGTCGTTCCTTGACCACGTTGACCACGCTGCGCCGAGAGCACCAGGGCGGTGGACGACGGCGAGGCCTAGGAAGGGGACGACGCGGAGCTGGAGAAGACGCGACAGAGGTTGCCCACGCGGAGAGGAGTACGAGGGTTCACTGGTTCGGCTGCGGTGTGAGGCTGCCGTCGCCGCAGAATAACAAAGGGTGTGGGTGAGTAGAGGGGTGGCCAAGCCAGCGGTGGGACTAGTAGGGGCGGTGAGGCCTCCGCGGCATCACAGTCGGCCACGGGAGGCAGGAGCACGCGGCACGACCGGCGCTGCTTTGGGCGGCTGGAGCAAGAAGACCAGAGGTTGAAGAAGCAGTAGGGCCGTTGGATGGACATCGTACGGTCACTGGAGCTAGAATCGTTCATATTGACTAAGTTGACAAAGCCCTCCGTCCCCATCAACTTAGTAGGCCCACAAGTCAGCCTCCCACTATGGTGGGTCCCAGCTAGCAGGGGGTATTCATTTTTTGTGCGTAATAAGGAGGCACTTCCTTGTGTGCGAAGATATAGCTGGTGGGTCCGACCTGTCAGCAGGGGGAACGTTTTTTTCGCGAAATACAGAGGCCCTTCCGGTGGGTCCCAGCTGTCAGGTAGAGGAATCATTATTTTGCGCCTAATAAGGAGGCATTTCCTTGCGTGCGGCCATGGACCCAGCTGCCAGCCTCTCCACGCACAGTCTACTTCCGATGGATGTCGTTCATTGACCACGTTGACCACTCTGCGCCGAGCGCATCCACGGTGGTGGACGACGGCGAGGCCCCGGACAGCAACGAGTCGGAGATGGGAAGACGCGAGAGTAGAGTCGCAGACGGAGAGGTGTACGAGGGTTAACTGGTTCTGGTGCGGTGTGGTTTGGCAGTCGGTGAGGAAGAACAGGAGGTGTGGAGGGATGGAGGGATGGCCTGGCCAACGGTGGGGTAGCGCTTCACAGCGAAGCGTGCTAAGCAGAACTGCTAGCAGCAGGAGGCGGGAGCAGGTGGTCCCGACGGCGCTGGAGGAAGAAGACGAGAGATTGAAGATGGATACCGGTCGTTGTATGTAAATCCAACGGCTAACGATGTCAGAATCATTTGTTGACTAAGTTAACAACGACTTGCGTTGGCTTCGGCCTATTGGCCCATATTTCAGCCTCCAAAAATGTGGCACGTATTCAACCCATTTTTTCAGAATTTACAGTCAATTTGATCTTTTTTTAGAATTACAGTCCATTTGCTGGGCTGGGTGAACAAATAATGTAGCGTCCATGCAGCCCATTTATTTTTTTCCTAAAAAATTATAGGCCGTTTGCACTTTCTCGATATACACAATTTTGCTGGGCTGATTCTAATTATAATGTTGGGTTGGACGCAACAATGTTATCAAAAAATAAACAGGGGCTGAGCATTTTGATATAAATATATTTAATTAATAAGTGATTTATTATTACATTGGTTCTTAAATCTTACCAAGCTTTTGTACACAATCACCAGGATTTTCATTGCCAAAAAAATCCAGGATTTTATTGTTAAGAAATTATTTTTATAAGTTAATAAAATGTGGGATATTGTTTTCTTACATATGTAAGTATGTGTTAAATATATGATGACAATAACAATAATATATAATAACATATAAAATAATTTAAATATATATAATATAGTTAGAAGGGAAACATAAGTTGGACCAGGCGTTCCTATTCTTATATAGAAAAATAGAACATACCTCTGCGTTTTCTTCAAAAAAATACATAAATTGGGCTGCCGATGTTTCAGGAAAAATAAAACCTCAGATGGGAGGTCCATAGGCCAGTCGACACATGACGGCCCTCAAAAAAATACAAACCGGCATGTCGTGGGCTGCGCATGTTAAAAGAGAAAGCCTAGACGGGGCAGCCCAAAACCCAGTTGATACTTGCTGCCCCAGTGATAATAAATGATACCTGCCAGCTCCTCGGCTTCGTTGTGAATTTATCTCCTATAGTAACTACGTTGAAGCACCTAAAAAAATGTAACTATGTTGACAAACCCGTGGGCCCCAACGTCAGTATAGCATTAGGAGGAAGTATTTTTTTGATGAGGCACTTGCTTGCGTACGGCCATAGACCTGGTGGGTCCCGACTGTCCACCTCTCCACGTATAGTCCTCTCCAGATTCCTCTCGTTTGTTCAGCATGTTCACAATGGCAGACAGCGGCGCCGCGGCGAGCGCACAAAGGTGCAGGAGGAGATCGGACCACCTGAGGCAGTGCCCTATTTGTAACGAAAGTACTGAACTAGCCCAGTGGCCAAGTGACACTACCCGACAGGCGACAGCTCTTCCGCCCGGGTTCGATTCCACCAGATGCAGAGAAAATATCTCCAAATTATTTGCCTCTACCATTATTGACATGTGGGTCCCCATTGCCATCTACGAACACCACGTCCAACACTTGCCAAAACTTCGTCCCTCGTTTTCTCTGTTTTTCGCACACTCGACATTGTGTGGGCATTTTGAAAATAGCATACCTTTTTGACTGTGCATCATATGAATATGTGCTATGCATGAATGTTGATCAGCATGATGTTAACAGGCTGGTAGTTCCATTTTCAACCATGAATAAAACTTCCAACATGATGTTAACCCTGTTTGAAAAGGCCGTGTTAATATAAATACTCTGCCTCTGAAAGTTGCAGTTTCTTATCTGAAACTGAACTTGCAGTTTCTTATCTGAAACTGAAACTTGCAGTTTCTTCTATGAGAATCACATTGTCTGCACTTTTATACTCCTATGAAACTGCATTTTTGAAGTGCAAAAATAGATCTCTAGAATTCATAAAATACTTCATATGCTCAATACTGCAAATCTGAAATTCAAAAGACATTCATATATGAAAGTACTCTCAAAATACACATCACAAAACACAATTCACAACCTGCAAATACTGACAACCCTAAGCTCCTCCTGACAATTCACAACCTGCCCGACTATTGGGCCGGGGGGGGGGGGCAGTCCCCTCCTATTCCTCGGCGGCAGACAGCCGCCCCGTGAGACGATGTGAACGGCGAGGGAGAGGATGGCGGGGAAGCGTCGTCGGGCCAACTGCTTTTCTCCTCTTGAAGTTGGGTTTGGTCGACGAAGACTCCACCGGCTCGCTTTGGCACGACACCCTCACAAACGGCACCCTGTAGATGCTCGATCCTTCAATCTCTGGTGGATGCTCCATCTGGGATCGATACTCCCATCACCACTCCCTCACGATCGGATTCGGTGAATCTGTTTGCTCCATGGCCCAGAGGAGCAGCTCTATGTACTCCCGCGCGACTCCCTTCGGGAGTATCGCCGCCTTTTCGCTCTGTTGCAGATATTTGGCCATGGATGTCGCCGTCACCGCTAGTTGGTCCTTGTTGTCAAACCAAGACTGTATCTCCAACATCCTAGCTAGCTTCACAGGGTCGCCGTCTGCGATCCTCACGTATAGGTTGTACTCCTCCATCGATCTACTTCTCCACAGCACCTTCACTCGCCGGCGGTGGTTTTTGAATGGAAGAGGAGAGGAGCAGCGCTGGTTTTGGATTAGAACGGGAGAGGAGCGACGCTGGTTTTGGATTGGAACAGGGGAGGAGGGCGGTGGTTTTGAAATGGAAGAGGAGAGGAGCAACGCTGGATTTAGATTGGAACAGGAGAGGAGCGGCGGTGGTTTAAGAGGAGATGAGCGGCGCTGGTCTTGGAAGTATTATTTTGTTTTGCGTATTTTGGGTCAAAGTTTGACCACGTACTGTATTTGACAAGCAAAATGTGAATGTATGTCACCAAAAATTGTATCATTTGGTTCGTATCTGAATGTACTTTCAAATTGTATTATTTTTTCAACGTATAACATATATTTTATTTGTGAAAATCATGGCCAATTATGACCCAGAATAAAAGGGAGACTAGTTAATGTGGGGTCGCTTTCTTAATTGAAGGGTAAATTGATTTTGATTTTGATCCAGTCACAGCGCGCCGGCCCTCTCGTCCTATCCTAAATCGCGGCCGCACGCTCCTCTCCCTCTTCTCCATTGCAAAACCACCTCCTCTCCTCTCCATCATCTCCATACCAAAACCACCGCCTCGCCTCTCCCTCTTCTCCATTGCAAAACCACCTCATCTCTCCTCGGACGAGGATCCCCTGACGTAGCCCATCCTGCCATTGAGACACTGACACATGGGTCCCACCAAGTGCGGGGCCCACCTGTCAGCGACCGAAAGGCAGGGAAACCTCTCCTCTCCATCATCTCCATTCCAAAACCATCGTCTCGCCTCTCCCTCTTCTCCATTGCAAAACCACCCCTCTCCTCTCCATCATCTCCATTCCAAAACCACCGTCTCGCCTCTCCCTCTTCTCTATTGCAAGACCACTGTCTCTCCTCCCATCTTCCAAAGCTAGCACCGAACCACTCAGAAGGACATCTATGGAGAGGATGCAGCAGCGAATTAGGCAGATCGCCAGCGGTGACCAGGCAAAGTTAGCCAGGTTGAAGGAGATCCTTACTTGGTTTGATAATGAGTGGGAGATTTCGAGGACGGTGAGGTGTTGGAGAACGTAGCAGAAATTCAAAATTTTCTACGCATCACCAAGATCAATCTATGGAGTTTACTAGCAACGAGAGGGAAGGAGTGCATCTACATACCCTTGTAGATCGCGAGCGGAAGCGTTCAAGAGAACGGGGTTGATGGAGTCGTACTCGTCGTGATCCAAATCACCGATGATCCTAGCGCCGAACGGACGGCACCTCCGCGTTCAACACACGTACGGAGCAGCGACGTCTCCTCCTTCTTGATCCAGCAAGGGGGGAGGAGAGGTTGATGGAGATCCAGCAGCACGACGGCGTGGTGGTGGAAGTAGCGGGGATCCCGGTAGGGCTTCGCCAAGCACTAACGGGAGGGAGAGGTGTCACGGGAGGGAGAGGGAGGCGCCAGGGGCTTGGCTATTGCTGCCCTCCCTCCCCCCACTATATATAGGGCCAAGGGAGAGGGGGGGGGGCGCAGCCTTGGCCCTTCCTCCAAGGAAGGGTGCGGCCAGGGAGGAGTCCTTCCCCCCCAAGGCACCTCGGAGGTGCCTTCCCCTTTTAGGACTCTCCCTTTTTTCTTATCTCTTGGCGCATGGGCCTTTTGGGGCTGGTGCCCTTGGCCCATATAGGCCAAGGCGCACCCCCTACAGCCCATGTGGCCCCCCGGGGCTGGTGGACCCCCGGACCCCTTTCGGCACTCCCGGTACAATACCGATAAAGTGCGAAACTTTTCCAGCGACCAAAATAAGACTTCCCATATATAAATCTTTACCTCCGGACCATTCCGGAACTCCTCGTGACGTCCGGGATCTCATCCGGGACTCCGAACAACTTTCGGGTTACCGCATACTAATATCTCTATAACCCTAGCGTCACCGAACCTTAAGTGTGTAGACCCTACGTGTTCGGGAGACACGCAGACATGACCGAGACGACTCTCCGGTCAATAACCAACAGCGGGATCTGGATACCCATGTTGGCTCCCACATGCTCCTCGATGATCTCATCGGATGAACCACGATGTTGAGGATTCAATCAATCCCGTATACAATTCCCTTTGTCTATCGGTATGTTACTTGCCCGAGATTCGATCGTCGGTATCCCGATACCTTGTTCAATCTCGTTACCGGCAAGTCTCTTTACTTGTTCCGTAACTCACATCATCCCGTGATCAACTCCTTGGTCACATTGTGCACATTATGATGATGTCCTACCGAGTGGGCCCAGAGATACCTCTCCGTTTACACGGAGTGACAAATCCCAGTCTCGATTCGTGCCAACCCAACAGACACTTTCGGAGATACCTGTAGTGCACCTTTATAGCCACCCAGTTACATTGTGACGTTTGGTACACCCAAAGCATTCCTACGGTATCCGGGAGTTGCACAATCTCATGATCTAAGGAAATGATACTTGACATTAGAAAAGCTCTGAGCAAACGAACTACACGATCTTGTGCTAGGCTTAGGATTGGGTCTTGTCCATCACATCATTCTCCTAATGATGTGATCCCGTTATCAACGACATCCAATGTCCATGGTTAGGAAACCGTAACCATCAATGAGCTAGTCAACTAGAGGCTTACTAGGGATATGGTGTTGTCTATGTATCCACACATGTATCTGAGTTTCCTATCAATACAATTCTAGCATGGATAATAAACGATTATCACGAACAAGGAAATATAATAATAACCTATTTATTATTGCCTCTAGGGCATATTTCCAATAGTCTCCCACTTGCACTAGAGTCAATAATCTAGTCCACATCACCATGTGATTAACATTCATAGGTCACATCACCATGTGACCAACATCCAAAGAGTTTACTAGAGTCAACAATCTAGTTCACATCTCTATGTGATTAACACTCAATGAGTTCTGGTTTGATCATGTTATGCTTGTGAGAGAGGTTATTAGTCAACGGGTCTGAACCTTTCAGATCCATGTGCTTTACGAATATCTATGTCATCTTGTGGATGCTACCACGCGCTATTTGGAGCCATTTCAAATAATTGCTCTACTATACGAATCCGGTTTACTACTCAGAGTCATCCGGATTAGTGTCAAAGTTCGCATCGACGTAACCCTTTATGACGAACTCATTTTCACCTCCATAATCGAGAAAATTCCTTAGTCCACTAGATACTAAGGATAAGTTCGACCGCTGTCATGTGATCCATTCCCGGATCACTATTGTACCCCTTGACCAACTCATGGCAAGGCACACTTCATGTGCGGTACACAGCATAGCATACTGTAGAGCCTACGTCTAAAGCATAGGGGACGACCTTCGTCCTTTGTCTCTCTTCTGCTGTGGTCAGGTCTTGAGTCTTACTCAATACTCACACCTTGTAACACAGCCAAGAACTCTTTCTTTGCTGATCTATTTTGAACTCTTTCAAAATCATGTCAAGGCGTGCGTTCTTTGAAAGTATCATCAGGCGTCTTGATCTATCTCTATAGATCTTGATGCCCAATATGTAAGCAGCTTTACCAGGTCTTCCTTTGAAAAACTCCTTTCAATCAACCCTTTATGCTTTCCAGAAATTTTACATCATTTCGGATCAACAATATGTCATTCACATATACTTATCAGAAATGTTGTAGCGCTCCCACTCACTTTATTGTAAATACAAGTTTCTAACAAACTTTGTATAAACCCAAAAACTTTGATCACTCCATCAAAGTGTATATTCTGACTCCGAGATGCTTGCTCTAATCCATGGAAAGATCGCTGGAGCTAGCATACCTTTTAGCATCCTTAGGATCGACAAAACCTTTCTGATCGTATCACATACAACCTTTCCTTACGAAAACTCGTAAGGAAACTTGTTTTGACATCCATCTGCTAGATTTCATAAATGCTAACATGATTCCGACAGATTTAAGCATCGCTACGGATGAGAAAATCTCATCGTAGTCAACTCCTTGAACTTGTGGAAATACTCTTAGCCACAAGCTGAGCTTCATAGACGGTAACATTACCGTCCACGTCCGTCTTCTTCTTAAAGATCCATTTATCTCGGATTTCATGGCTTCTAACCATTTGTCGGAATATGGGCCCACCATCGCTTCTCCATAGCTCGTAGGTTCAGTATTGTCCAACAACATGATATCTCAGACAGGATCACGTACCACTCTGAAGTAGCACGCATCCTCGTCGTCCTACGAGGTTTGGTGGTGACTTAATCCGAAGTTTCATGATCACTATCATAAGCTTCCACTTCAATTGGTGTAGGTGCCACAGGAACAACTTCCTGTGCCCTGCTACACACTAGTTGAAGTGACGGTTCAATAACCTTATCAAGTCTCCACCATCCTCCCACTCAATTCTTTCGAGAGAAACTTTTCCTCGAGAAAGGACTCGTTTCTAGAAGCAATTACTTTTGCTTCCAGATCTGAAATAGGAGGTACACCCAACTGTTTTGGGTATTCTATGAAGATGCATATATCCGCTTTGGGTTCGAGCTTAGCAGCCTGAAACTTTTTCACATAAGCATCGCAGCCCCAAACTTTTAAGAAACGACAACTTAGGTTTCTCTAAACGGTGTCATCTCAACGGAATTGCGTGGTGCCCTATTTAAAGTGAATGTGGTTGTCTCTAATGCCTAACCCATAAACGTAGTGGTAATTCGATAAGAAACATCATGGTATGCACCATATCCAATAGGGTGCGGCTATGATGTCCGGACACACCATCACACTATGGTGTTCCAGGCGGTATTAATTGTGAAACACTTTCCACAATGTCTTAATTGTGTGCCAAACTCGTAACTCAGATACTCATCTCTATGATCATATCACAGACATTTTATCCTCTTGTCACGACGATCTTCAACTTCACTCTGAAATTACTTGAACCTTTCAATAATTCAGACTTGTGTTTCATCAAGTAAATACACTCAGCATCTACTCAAACCATCTGTGAAGTAAGAACATAACGATATCCACTGCACGCCTCAGCACTCATTGGACTGCATACATCAAAATGTATTACTTCCAATAAGTTGCTCTCTTGTTCCATCTTACTGAAAATGAGGCCTTTCAGTCATCTTGCCCATGTGATATGATTTGCATGTCTCAAGTGATTCAAAATCAAGTGAGTCCAAACGATCCATCTGCATGGAGTTTCTTCATGCATATATACCAATAGACATGGTTCGCATGTCTCAATCTTTTCAAAAACGACTAAGTCCAAAGATCCATCTACATGGAGCTTCTTCATGCGTTCTATACCAATATGACTCAAATGGCAGCCACAAGTATGTGGAACTATCATTACTATTTTACATCTTTTGGCACGAACATGTGTATCACTACGATCGAGATTCATTTTAGGTGCAAGACCATTGAAGGTATTATTCAAATAAACAGAGTAACCATTATTCTCCTTAAATGAATAACCGTATTGCGATAAACATAATCCAATCATGCTCAACGCAAACACCAAATCTCGATGGTAGAGGGAGCATGCGATGCTTGATCACATCAACCTTGGAAACACTTCCAACACATATCGTCATCTCACCTTTAGCTAGTCTCCATTTATTCCGCAGCTTTTATTTTGAGTTACTAACACTTAGTAACCGAACCGGTATCTAATACCCTGGTGCTGCTAGGAGTACTAGTAAAGTGCACATTCATGTAATGTATATCCAATATACTTCTGTCGACCTTGCCTGCCTTCTTATCTACCAAGTATCTAGGGTAGTTCCGCTTTAGTGACCGTTCCCCTCATTACAGAAGCACTTAGTTTCGGGTTTGGGTTCAACCTTGGGATTCTTCACTAGAGCAGCAAACGACTTGCTGTTTCATGAAGTACCCCTTTTTGCCCTTGCCCTTCTAGAAACTAGTGGTTTTACCAACCATCAACAATTGATGCTCCTTCTTGATTTCTACTTTTGCGGTGTCAAACATCGCGAATAGCTCAAGGATCATCATAACTATCCCTGATATGTTATAGTTCATCACGAAGCTCTACTAGCTTGGTGGCAGTGACTATGGAGAACTATCACTATCTCATCTGGGAGATTAACTCCCACTCGATTCAAGCGATTGTGGTACTCAGACAATCTGAGCACATGCTCAACGATTGAGCTTTTTCTCCCTTAGTTTGCAGGCTTAAGAAACTTGTCAGAGGTCTCATACCTCTTGACGTGGGCACTAGTCTGAAATCCCAATTTCAGTCTTCGGAACATCTCATATGTTCTGCGACGTTTCAAAAACGTCTCTTGTGCCACAGTTCTAAACCGTTAGCATTACGCACTGAACTATCACGTAGTCATCAAAACGTGTATGTCAGATGTTTCGTAACATCTACAGACGACGCTGAGGCTCAGCACACCGAGCGGTGCATTAAGGACATAAGCCTTCTGTGCAGCAATGAGGACAATCCTCAGTTTACGGACCCAGTCCGCATAATTGCTACTATTAACTTTCAACTAAATTTTCTCTAGGAACATATCTTAAATAGTAGAACTAAAGCGCATGACATAATTTGTAAAGACCTTTTGACTATGTTCATGATAATGAAGTTCATCTGATTATTGAATGAACTCCCACTCAGATAGACATCCCTCTAGTCGTCTAAGTGATACATGATCCGAGTCAAACTAGGCCGTGTCCGATCATCACGTGAGACGGACTAGTCATCATCGGTGAACATCTCCATGTTGATCGTATCTACTATACGACTCATGTTCGATCTTTCGATCTCTTGTGTTCCGAGGCCATGTCTGTACATGCTAGGCTCGTCAAGTCAACCTAAGTGTTTTGCATGTGTTCCGAGGCCATGTCTGTACATGCTAGGCTCGTCAACACCCGTTGTATTCGAACGTTAGAATCTATCACACCCGATCATCACGTGGTGCTTCGAAACAACGAACCTTCGCAAGGGTGCACAGTTAGGGGGAACACGTCTCTTGAAATTTTAGTGAGGGATCATCTTACTTACTACCGTCATTCTAAGCAAATAAGATGCATAACATGATAAACATCACATGCAATCAAATAGTGACATGATATGGCCAATATCATTTTGCTCCTTTGATCTCCATCTTCAGGCACCATGATCATCTTTGTCACCGGCATGACACCATGATCTCCATCATCATGATCTCCATCATTGTGTCTTCATGAAGTTGTCACGCCAACGATTACTTCTACTTCTATGGCTAACGCGCTTAGCAATGAAGTAAAGTAATTTACATGGCGTTATTCAATGACACGCAGGTCATACAAAAAATAAAGACAACTCCTATGGCTCCTGCCGGTTGTCATACTCATCGACATGCAAGTCGTGATTCCTATTACAAGACATGATCAATCTCATACATCACATATATCATTCATTCACATCCTTTTGGCCATATCACATCACATAGCATACCCTGCAAAAACAAGTTAGACGTCCTCTAATTGTTGTTGCATGTTTTACGTGGCTGCTATGGATTCTAGCAAGAACGTTTCTTACCTACGCAAAAGCCACAACGTGATATGCCAATTTCTATTTACCCTTCATAAGGACCCTTTTCATTGAATCCGATCCGACTAAAGTGGGAGAGACAGACACCCGCTAGCCACCTTATGCAACTAGTGCATGTCATCGGTGGAACCTGTTCACGTAAGCGTACGTGTAAGGTCGGTCCGGGCCGCTTCATCCCACGATGCGCCGAATCAAGATAAGACTAGTAACGGCAAGTAATGACAAAATCAACGCCCACAACTACTTTGTGTTCTACTCGTGCATAGAAACTACGCATAAACCTAGCTCATGATGCCACTGTTGGAGAACGTAGCAGAAATTCAAAATTTTTCTACGCATCACCAAGATCAATCTATGGAGTTTACTAGCAACGAGAGGGAAGGAGTGCATCTACATACCTTGTAGATCGTGAGCGGAAGCGCTCAAGAGAACGGGGTTGATGGAGTCGTACTCGTCGTGATCCAAATCACCGATGATCCTAGGCGCCGAACGGACGCCACCTCCGTGTTCAACACACGTACGGAGCAGCGACGTCTCGTCCTTCTTGATCCAGCAAGGGGGAGGAGAGGTTGATGGAGATCCAGCAGCACGACGGCGTGGTGGTGGAAGTAGCGGGGATCCCGGTAGGGCTTCGCCAAGCACTAACGGGAGGGAGAGGGAGGCGCCAGGGGCTTGGCTATTGCTGCCCTCCTCCCCCACTCTATATAGGGCCAAGGGAGAGGGGGGGGGGCGCAGCCTTGGCCCTTCCTCCAAGGAAGGGTGCGGCCAGGGAGGAGTCCTTCCCCCCAGGCACCTCGGAGGTGCTTCCCCTTTTAGGACTCTCCCTTTTTTCTTTTCTCTTGGCGCATGGGCCTTTTGGGGCTGGTGCCTTGGCCCATATAGGCCAAGGCGCACCCCCTACAGCCCATGTGGCCCCCCGGGCTGGTGGACCCCCGGACCCCTTTCGGCACTCCCGTACAATACCGATAAAGTGGAAAGTTTTCCGGCGACCAAAATAAGACTTCCCATATATAAATCTTTACCTCCGGACCATTCCGGAACTCCTCATGACGTCCGGGATCTCATCCGGGACTCCGAACAACTTTCGGGTTACCGCATACTAATATCTCTATAACCCTAGCGTCACCGAACCTTAAGTGTGTAGACCCTACGGGTTCGGGAGACACGCAGACATGACCGAGACGACTCTCCGGTCAATAACCAACAGCGGGATCTGGATACCCATGTTGGCTCCCACATGCTCCTCGATGATCTCATCGGATGAACCATGATGTTGAGGATTCAATCAATCCCGTATACAATTCCCTTTGTCTATCGGTATGTTACTTGCCCGAGATTCGATTGTCGGTATCCCGATACCTTGTTCAATCTCGTTACCGGCAAGTCTCTTTACTCGTTCCGTAACTCACATCATCCCATGATCAACTCCTTGGTCACATTGTGCACATTATGATGATGTCCTACCGAGTGGGCCCAGAGATACCTCTCCGTTTACACGGAGTGACAAATCCCAGTCTTGATTCGTGCCAACCCAACAGACACTTTCGGAGATACCTGTAGTGCACCTTTATAGCCACCCAGTTACGTTGTGACGTTTGGTACACCCAAAGAATTCCTACGGTATCCGGGAGTTGCACAATCTCATGATCTAAGGAAATGATACTTGACATTAGAAAAGCTCTGAGCAAGAACTACACGATCTTGTGCTAGGCTTAGGATTGGGTCTTGTCCATCACATCATTCTCCTAATGATGTGATCCCGTTATCAACGACATCCAATGTCCATGGTTAGGAAACCGTAACCATCTATTGATCAACGAGCTAGTCAACTAGAGGCTTACTAGGGACATGGTGTTGTCTATGTATCCACACATGTATCTGAGTTTCCTATCAATACAATTCTAGCATGGATAATAAACGATTATCACGAACAAGGAAATATAATAATAACCTATTTATTATTGCCTCTAGGGCATATTTCCAACATGAGGGCCATGTGGCAATGTATGCGAAAGAGCGAGACGGCGGCGATGTACTCCTCGCGGCAGTCACGCCGCAGTCCTTCGAGTTCGAGTATCTCCTCTGGGCGATGGAGCAGACAGATTCGCCCGAGGCGAAAGTCAGGCGGAGGTGGTGGGCGTACAGGTCGAAGGTCGAGCACCCAGAGGATAACGAACCGATCGAGTACGGTGTGCCGTTTGTGAGGGTGCAGAGCCAGACGGAGCCACATGAGTATTCGTTCTAACACCGCAAGAGGAGCCCGGATGGCGCGATGTCGCTTCCCCGCCGTTCTCCATGGTTCCCTCGACGCTCGCCTCGTTTCAACGGCGTCGGTAGGCTTTAAGGTAAGCTTCGCACTAACCTAATCTTCCATCTGCTCATGCTTACAATCAGTGTGACAGCTAATAAAAATCATGCTTACAATCAGTCTCTGAGTACTACGCCAATCACCCTAAAATAGCTCTGGACCTTTGGGTCAAAGTTGTGACACTGTGTACAAATAAAGAAAAATAGATTGGTGCTTCTTTCAGAAAAGAGTACTCCCTAGAAAACTGCCAATATAAGCTACTAGTATTTTTTTTGAAGTCTAAGCTACTAGTATTTGGTTAGAGGATTTGCTGCAGAGAAAGATCCGTCCACAGTGAGCGCCACATATGCCACTGGTGGTGGTGGATGCCAATGCTTAGATGGAGCAGGGTTGGTGTCCGTAATTTTTACTTGGCACCTCGCACTCTGCATATATGTCGGTTCCATCCGTACATTTGTGCATTTCCACCAAAATGCAGCTGAATAACCCTGTTTGCACAGATAATGAAAAAGCGTGATTACATTATAGTGGAACTAGTTGATGAAACATACAGTAATAAATAGAAGAAAATATTGCGATAGTATCATAGTATACCATGCTGCGAGGGTGAGATGGGCCCTGTGACGCCTCATACGGTACGCCTCATACTGGAAATCGAGTAATCGACCCAAGTCTCCCCGATACACCTTCTGTCAGTGATGAACATCAGTGTACATCGGTAGTACAAGGAGGGGCCTTGAGACATTCTAATCTCTATTTTTGTGCAGATCAACTAAAATTAAGCACCCCAGTTTGCAAAAACGCTTAAACATTAACAATGGGACTAGTTGATGAAACATATACTAACAAAGAGAAGCACTTTCTTTATCTACATTGGAAACAAAATGATAGAGAGGACACTCGCTCTATTTTAACTATATTATTACTTCATTTTACCAGTGGCACTAAGGTCGAGCAGGTGGCAAACGAGGTGTACCGTGCGTCGCAAGGATGGAGGCCGGGGGTGCTTAGACTGGGATGCTGAAGCTGGCTCTGTCTTTCCCCTGATGTTTCTGTGGTAGCATTTGAGTTGTAATCCAAACTTGGTCGAGCTGGTGCTGCGTCCCCCTACCTGCCTAGCTTATGTGGCGAACTTGTCTCCTGCTAGTACTCAGTCCGGTCTAGTAGTAGTTTCATAACTGCCCGTTTACACTGAGATGTTGTCGGATAATGGTTCTCTATGGTAGGGTTCCTTTAATGAAATCCGAGGAAACCCCCTCTTTCGATATATATAAAAAATATGTGGCACTAGCGGTGCCAAAACATTGCCTCAAATTAATAGTGCCACTAGATTAATGTGAAAAATAATAACATTACTGCTTTATCATGGCAGTGCCAAAACAGTAGCACAAGATCAGACTCAACATGTAGGATCTTTGGCAAACGGTCAGACCAAAAATCCACATACCTCGTGATGGGAACCATATCTGCAGTCAACGCCATCATAGAAGGGATGACACCAGTCACCAACATGGATGATTCAATTCATGGGACCTTTTGGTGCAGTTCACCTAAAATGAAGCAATGTCCCATGAGCTAGCAGCTTCTTCTTCATTTTTTAAGAAAAGGGCTTCAGCCCCGGTTCCATTTCCATCAGAAAACGAAACCCACAGAGCTTCATCTTCATTAGTTGCAATAAAATTGAGCAACATCAAGGTTGGTTGTGAAGCTCCTGGAATGTTCACTATAATTTGGATATCATTTGTGCAGTTCAACTAAGATCAAGCGTGAAATGTATGTCTCTGTTTGCACAAAAAAGGTGGAAAGGAGGGTGACAAACAAGTGATGAAACATACATCAAATGAAAAGAAGCATGTTCCTTATCTGAATGGCAATCCTACAAGGACAATAGCAAATTCTAAAGCAGCAGCATTGCTAGATATTAGTGTGGGCATTAGGATTAACTATGACAACCGTTAAATACGACATTACTTTAATGGTGCCATTGCTTCATTTTACCAGCAACATTACATTAACAGTTGCTACAGAGTCGGTATTTGGGCACGAGAGAGTAGGCGGACCAGGACAGTTGCATTTCTAACGAAAAGAAGCAACTTATCTTAATGGGAAATTTAGCAGGACATGAAAAAAGTGCCATTGATTCATATTACTGGAGGCATTACATTGAAAACAACATTGGTTTAACGTGTCCTTACTTTTAACAATGCGACTGCTACATTTTACCAGTGGCATTACATAAGAGTGGCTCAGGGAAACAAACATCAGAACATGATATCTTTCCTTTTTCAACCAATAGATCGGGTTTATATTGAGTTTGTACTGGGTTACCCTTTATTTCCCTATTAGACCAAGAGACCAGTTGGATAGCCAATCTCTGCTACTTTTCGCCCCCATTATTTCCTCTTTCGACCAAGTCCTAGATTCAGGTAACAGATCTTCCCCACCCCCACCCCTTTCTTCCTTGTTTGAACCAAGTAGTACTAGATTCGATGCATGAACTACTTTTACCTCTTAACAGTCAAAATTTAGGTGGCTCTCGAACAGCCGATCGATCCTATCTACGAGGGGGCCTGGGAAATAGTAAAAGATACAAATGCAGCGACGTCAGGAGCTCGAGAAGTAGAGCAAGGTCGGTTTCGAAGGAAGTTATACCTGAGGGTCGCCGGGATGTTGGGCGGCGGGAGGCCAAATCTGCCCACACTATGGCAGCGAGGAAGAAGGGGTCGGAGGCCCTCCCTAGCCAGCGGTGCTTGGGAGAGAACGACAAGGCACGCTGATTGGGACGCGCCGGCAGTGGGTAAGAGCCGTCGCCAAGGACGACCGCGTGAACGTTGCACCTTTTCACCTTCCCCGGCGGAGAGGATCCGGCTGGATCTGTGACCAGCGGTGAGCAGAGAGAGAGAGAGTGTGGCCACCGCTATCGTGTTTAGATCTGGAGAGGACGAGACAGTGTGAAGAGAGCAACACTAGCAAGCAAGCGCGGAGGCTTCTGCCTATATAGTGGAGTACTAGTTTTCTTTTGTCTACCGGAGCCGGCTTTGACCTCGTCAATGACTATCGAGAAGTCTTCATGCACGTGCCCCAGAGGCGCAGTTGTCATCATTTTGATCTGAAGCACCGGATTATAACATATAACACGAAAAAATGCCACATGACAAGAAACCATAACCTCACTGCCCAAAGGAGACAACATGTGTGTGCAAACGCAATATGACCCGCGTTCCATTCGGAGAGCGGCGTGCCAGACCGACCGATCGTCTGGGGTGCCACGCGAACGCGACGGGCGTGTTGTATACTCCGTACATGTGTACCGCCATTTTCTTGAGGCTTTGCTCTATGGCGCAATCCATGGATACAATATTAGTATATGTACTATTTAAAACTCGAGGGCGGGGCTTTTCCCGCACGGTAGGCGGGGCAGTTCCGCCTAGTCGGTTCGATAGAGACGCGAGAAGATGAGGGAGTAGGCTGCTGCAAACGTAGGGCTGTGTGATTTGACAGCGAGTTACTGCTGGACAGGTGGGGCCCCGTGATTTGACTTCGCACTTTATCATTTTAACTGCGGCGCTACGACCGGCGTGAGTCTCCCAATTCCTGACCACCTCCATGGTATACAGGTGCCTCTCCCAATGCTCCACCATGTAGAGGCTGGCTCTTGCATGAGAGCCCACTCCTCCACTTTTTCCTTGCCTCTTTCCTCCACATATGCAAAAATGCCATGTAAGCGGGCTTATAGCCCACTATTGTACTTGCTCGTACGGGTTCTAAGCCTGCCACATAGGGATAAAGTCTGGTGTGGCAAGTTAATTACTCCCTCCGTCTAGGTGTGCAAGCCATCTTACGAAAACCAAATAATCCCAAAACACTTAGGCGCGGTGCATACATCGTTTCTTGTTTCTTGACATATCAACCGATAAGAGATGTGGGGTGTGCATGCTTTTAATGACTTGAGACTACCATTTCATTGGAAGAGGTCACTCCTTGGCAAATGCAATAAATACTACGAAGAAAGAGACAGAGAGAAGTAAAAAATACTCTTATAGCCAACCTTATAGCTAACCTTGTTGTATAAGTGATGACTATGTATGACATGCCAACATCAGATAGCCTAACGCACCATGTTAAATCTCCAAGGGCGCGACCGCGCGAGCGAGGCGACGGTCGTGGTAGGCGCGACCATGATACGGGCTGCTGGCAGCCCTTGGATCTGAGATCGAACGGTCGCATGCTAAGTTGCTGAAAATTTGCAGAATAACCCTCCAAGATAGGATATTCACCCATAGGTCTAGAATCACGCCATGCAACCGTTCGATCTCAGATCCAAGGGCTCTCGGAAGCCCGTATCATGGGAGAATGGAAAGCTTCGTATCACCTGTAATTTTCCCGACGCTTGACATGACATCGAAAGCCATTTAATTGGGCGTCGAGTAGACATGACATCTAATTGGGCCCCCATAGTACTGTGCATGAATCCATTTATCCACCAGGCAAGCCACTACCCTGCCGTTCGCACGCCCCACTCAGCATTTTTACAAAAACCGCTGGCAGTTCTCGCTCGTACTCGTCCCCGGACGTCCTTTAACATTACGGCAGTTCGCTCCTAGTCGTCCCGTCCTTTCACATTACGGCAGTTCCACTAATCCTAACCCTCCTCCCAAATCCATGGCGTCCCAAATCTCCATGATCGGCGGTGAGTACAAGGTTAGAACCATCACCGGCGATGAGTTCGACGTCATCTACACCCGTTCTTCCGCAACGGTGAAAGGATGCCTTGCTCGCTTCAGACGCATGTTCGAAAACTCAAATGATGAGTGGGTCGCTGGGCTAGATGTTGAGTACACCACAGTCCTGGGAAGCGAGAAGAATCTAAAGGAGGCAGAGAAGAAGAAGCCCGCCGTGATCCAGGTTTGCGTGCATGACTTATGCTTGGTCTACCACATATGCCATGCCGACGTTGAGTGCGAGGAATTTAAGAAGTTCCTCAAGGGCGGCCTAGTCAAATTCGTTACTGTAGACTTTAGGAACGACAAGGAAATCCTGGGTCGGATAGGCCTCGTTGTAGGCAACCCCATTGACCTCCAGAAGAAAGGGCTGGTGCCCTCCCGTGATCAGCCTTCAATGCTGACCCTGGCAGGAGCCATGGTTCATCCTTCGTACGGTACACTGAAGAAACCTCCGTTCAAGTTTCATCATGCATGGGAGTGGAATGTACTAGATATAGACCACATCCACTACACTGCAATGGATGGTTACCTTTGTTTCAACATCTACAAGGGTTGGATGAAGAGCAAGAGCCAAGTGTGCGGTTCAAGCAAAGAAGTATCGCCCAAGAGGAAGAGGGACAAGGACGAAGTCGAGCACGTGGACGAGGAGTCCGAGTAAGGTGGCAGTGTCGTTGCTCATGGTGGTTCTAATGCAGTGTCTACCGGATTAGTTGCTTAGTTTAATTTCAGGTGTGCTTAGTTTTATTTGAGGGGTGTGTTGTGCTGAGCCCCCAGCAGAACTATGTTATGTTCCTTCTCGTTACTTTAACTCTTCAGTACGTACATACTAGTATTTCTTACAGTTCATCTTTTAGTTGGTATAGTACTACCACTCGTTTCTTCACATTATATACGTACAATATATATGGCCAACATCATATAGCCAGCAGTTTAGTTGTCAAAGAATTTCAGGGTGCTTAGTTTTATTTGAGGGGTGTGTTGTGCTGGACACCATTATTGTGACTCAAATCTCTTTGGCCATTTTATAATGACATAAATACCGATGGACCAACATGCCAGCTCTCCCTCTATCTCACTACAGTAAAATAAAGTGTGGGGCCTACTTGATCCCAACAGCGTTCTTATTTTCCTGTAAAATTATTCGCTTGGTTAGTCCTGACAAGCGGGGCCACACTTATCATTGTGAGAATCGGCTTATTTTTGTCATATAACATGGTCAACGGGTTTGACGTGAAAATAACAATGTCTAATGGCATTTTTGAGCAAACATCTAACTTAACGATGGCATTTTTGAGATATCTAATTGCATTTTTGAGCAGGCATCTCACGGATCGATGGCATTTTTGAGTAGTTGTAACTTCTAATGGCAAAACTGAGTAGTGATACACAACTAGTGGCATAAATAATAAGAACCCAAGAATTAAATAGGTATGCTAATTTCTTTAATATAATTTAGCACCCCATTTAAGCACGTACTAGCTTTTTTAATAGTACTATATGCATAATTTGGCGACGAGTGCTCTCTATATGTACCACCTTTTTCTTTAATTTCATCTTGTTAGTTTTGCTCCATGGCGCAATCCATCGATACTACTACTGTACAAAAGTATACATTTTTTAAAAGGCTAGAGGGCGGGGCAGTCTAGCTTGGTCGGTTTGAAGGGAGGCGAGGGCCTTTGTGATTTGACGGCTCATTACTGCTGGAAGGCGGGGCCTTGTGATTTGACTGCTTGTATAAATGAGCCGACGACATGAGGAGGAGCAAAGAACCATGCCGTATACTCAAGTTTTCTACTGGAGTAGTACAACGGAGGAGCACGAAACACGGCAGCCCAGTGCCATATGGCGATAAAAATGATCTAATTTGCTAGTCATCTCATTGTTAGCATTGTTCTATTCATGCCTCGCAGAGAACATGACACGTGTGGCGAAACACCCGAAGCAAAAGAAGAAACACAGGAGCAAAAGAAGAAGGGAGATTATCACCCCAAAAAAAGAAGGAAGATGCACACACATGTCTGGGGCGCTGCTCTCTACTACATGAAGGGTTGCTGGCCGCGGAGTCGTAACTGCTTCTTCATCGCCTCCACGACCTCCATCCCCTTGCGCGTCTCCTCTGCCATCTTCTTCATTCTGTCCATGACACGGGATTTCTCGACGCCAGCCTTCATCATCTGTTCCACGGCCGCATTACGTACCTTGACAGCAGTCGGGTGCTCGATGCGGAGCTTCGCCAACTCCTCCTTCTGTTCCATGACGAGGGCCTGCAGCATCTTCATCGAGGAACTACTATTCTCATGCAGCTTCTTCCAGCCGGCGTTCTCCTCCTTCAGCAGGTCGAGCTCGTGGCAGAGCTTCGCCTTGTCCTCCTGAAGTTGCAGGATTTCGCCGGTCGCCTTCTTCTCCGAGGCAATGCTCTTCTTCAGCAGCATCACCAAGCGGGCGGTCAACTCCCCCTTCTCATTGAGCTCAGCGGGCATGTCGTCGAGGCTCTCCTTCAGCAGCTCCACCAAGCCGTGTATGAACTCCTGCTTATTGAGGTGCTTATTGAGCTGATCGGGCATGCCGTCAAGGGATAACGACTCCAGCGCCGCCAGCTCGGCATGTTCGCCTCCGCGGCTAGGGCGTTCCTGGGAGCCATCGCCTGCCCGTGAGAGATCTTTCGAGGTCTCTGCGTGGCGGCGAGCCCTCTTTTTTTTCCACAGCCTTGGTTGCCGCTCCCTTGTTACGAGTAGTTCTCGACCTAGAGCTCTGCATACCGGCCATGGCAAGGACGGACAAAGAAGGACTTATGAGGAGGAAGGTAGAGTAATTTTCGGTTAGGTAGTTCCCTTTTTATAACCTAAGTACTAGCACTAGTACTAAAACCTGCATAGTGGGAACACGTTCAGGTTTGGTACGTACTAGTAGGTGTGAGCAGGCTTGCACTTAATTGTAGCACTAGTACAAGGTAAAGATTAATTGATGGTTTTGGTTTCGAGGCCCGAAACGGCTCCCGATGAGTTTAGTGGAACATAAATTTCAAGTACTCCCTCCATCTCAGTTTACAAGGCTTGCACGTGTATCTAGGTCATCAATGTAACTTATATAAAATAAATTGTTTAACATAAAAATATATCATTAAAAAAGAATATTTGAAGTTTGTAATGATATATTTTTCGTAATGTATGCCTCTTATTAAGTTGGTCAAATTAACAACCTAGGTACACGTGCAAGACTTGTAAACTGAGATAGAGGGAGTACTACACTGCTCAAATGCGGTCGCACAAGTCAGTGATGTAACTAGTCATACATGTCAGACCAAGCCGATGTGTGTCCCTTCGGTGAGACGCGGGTCCGACCGATAGTCTGTTGGTGCGACCGACCGTAAAGTATTACGCGATGGAGACTTCTGGTGGGCGAGGCGGGGAGCGAGCCTAGGCGCTGGGAGAGCCCTACGAGGCTAAGATAAAGATAGTACTACTCCACTCCGTCCATATTTAAATACAAAGGCCACCAACAGTGGCCTTGGCAAAAATTTATCATGCTGCATGCGTCCTGGTTTATTGGCCCCCTTTTTTGTGCCACCTTTTATGACATGCATAAATATTATGTTACTTAATATGGTCAAAAATTGGCACAAAATACGAAGGAGACCAATGGAAGTACTAGCAACCCATGATTTAACTACTCGCATGCGCGCAGTGGAGTAGTAATGTCTTTCTTCCGCCCTCACGTCCACTCAATTTGCATGCGCTGTATTAATTGACCATCAATGAAGTGAAGGACTTTACACGCGTCAAAATATCACATGGGGTGGATCTTCGTACAAAAATGTGTCCCCCCGTGTACCCGCATGTGCGTGTGAGGGAATGAGTGCGTGCGTGGCGTGCGTGCACATCTTTGCTTCGTGCATGTACCGCCGGTGTGGCTCAGAGAGTACGAGTACATTCTTCTGGAACAAGCAGCACGTCACTATGATCAATCCACACAAGGAGGTCGCGACAACAAATCCACATGTGCCACGTGGCTTCATGAACTGTAAGAGAGACACTGTGTAGCGTGCCATTGGAATCCTCATTTACGTGTTTTGCACATACTCGAAGTACTAATAAGGTACACGTGCATTGCACGCATCAGATTTGGCAACCAAATTATGAATAAATACCACACTATAGCATGTAAGCTCTGAGTCATATATGCCTGATGTAGACCTTCGTTTAATTCTTATAGTTCATCTCATTCAAAATAAATTAGTTTTTATAAAAAAGCTAGGGCCTCTTTGATTTGTAGGATTTCCAAAACTCGAGAATAGGAAAAACATGGGATTAGAGTGGAGTGTCATCTTGAATCCTACAGGATTGTACGAGTGTTTGATTGTGCATAGAAAAAATGCAGGATTCTTTCAAAGAGGTTTGAGTGTATGAGATGTTTCCTATGAAATCTAGTGCAAATGAATCCTATGAAAAAATTCCTATGGTTTACAATCCTACGAATCAAACAACCAAGATAGGAAAAATTCCTAAGGATTAGAATCCTCCAAAATTCCTTTGAGAATCCTTTGAATCAAAGAAGCCCTTAATCTACTTTATGATTCGTGAAATTGTGCGTTGTAAAGCATAAAGTAAAAACAAATAATGGCAATTCAACTAGAAAAAAGTTTGGGCAGTTATGATATGGAAGATTCTAGAACAAAGGAGAAGCACTTGTGTTTTGTGGTTTGTGCATTATGCTTAAGTTCAACCATGGAGTCTGCTAGATTGTACATGTGGCAAAATCCGGTGGGGGGCTAGTAGATGGTGCGAGGGGCCAAGTGGAGGGAGACTATGAAGGAGTGCACAAGTGCGAGATCGATATTTAAAGAGAGGGGGCGAGAACGTGCGTCGTTGCGCGCAGTGGCGGAGCCATGAAAAATAAATGAGCTAGGGGGCCAAGCATTGCTAATCCTTTACGAGGAGGGCCAATTCATCAACTTAAACCATTTTACCAGCAATTGTCTAATGATCACATTCATATTAGCCTCGATATATAGTGATGTTAGGGGGGGCAGGGCCCTTGCTGCCCCTGTCTTCGCCACTGTGCGCGCGTTTGAGAGATGAAGCGGAAGGCATGGATGATGAGAGGGGGGACGTTGGATATATAATTAATGTGTGTGTATTAGCTATGTAATCCTATATAGAGAGGTATAGATTGATCGATGTGGATGTGGGAAAGAGGGTGATACCTCACTAGATATATAGATTGATCGGTTTGTGTGGGAAACTGTGAAAGACCTAGCTATATATACACACACATAGAGGAACATCGATCGTTGCGCATGCACGTGAGAGATAAAGAATGCTCAATATGATGGAGAGGGGGAGGTGTGTGTGTGTGTTTGTGCATGCATGGGAGACCAACTGGAAGAAAAAGATTGCATGTGTGTGATGGATAATGTCGACTGGTAATGTGTGTGCATGCATGCACGGGAGAAAGTTAGTGGTACAATTATAAAACAGAAGATGACTGTGTGGGTGTTAAAGATTAGGTGAGGTCATAATCATTGTAAAGTTGAATTCAAATATTTGAATAAGAGATCATGATGTTTGAACCCCATGCATGCATGAATATAACTGAGATATGTGCGGTGTGGTTTGGAAACGAGCATGTTGTACTGTATACACATTGAACAAGGTCGGATTGATTTGAATTTGAGATATCGATGGCAGACATCGTTTGGCCACATTGCATCCGTGCATGGACACACTATTCTAATTGGAGATGATGGGTGGTTTTCGCATCACATATCTATATCTATACCCCTATATATAATACATTTTATATTTTTTATATAGTGTGCGGATAACTTTAACTTTGAAAGATGGTCGTTGGATGAGGCCAATCCGATGGTGCAGAGATGGCAAATTTGAGCACTACTGGCCGTTGGATATCATCTAGATTCCACCAGATTTTGCCACATGTACAATCTAGAAGACTCCATGGTTGAACTTAAGCATAATGCACAAACCTCAAAACACAAGCACTTCTTCTTTGTTCTAGAATCTTCCGTATCAGAATTGCCCAAATGTTTTTCTACATGATTTGCCATTATTTGTTTTTACTTTATGCCTTACAACGCACAATTCCATGAATCTTAAAATAGATTAGCTTTCTTATAAAAACTAGATGATTTTGAATGAAATGAACTATAAGAATTAAACGAACATCTACATCATGCATATATGACTCAAAGATTACATGCTATAATGTGGTATTTATTCATAATTTGGTTGCCAAATCTCATGCGTGCAATGCATGTGTACCTTACTAGTCTAAATGGTGTTTGTGTGTGTGTGTGTGTTGTGCTTGTTAAACACATTGTACGTAGTATATCATACATGGTTTAGATTCCGAACATCTAGCTAGAGCATACATGTACTATGATTTGAATTCAACATAAAATGGATACATATATTTGAATTTGAGATTGTATGTACATGTAGTTCGTATTTATATAGGAATTTACTTCTATATTCATGTCTTGTGTTGTGAAGATAATATTTAGATGGTTGTATAACTAACCTGAGTACAATCCCATTCAAACAAGGAAAAGGTACTCAAATTTAGTCCATATGCTAGACAACACACATTGTTTTTTTATTGTTGAGGGAAGTGCAAATTGTTTTGGTACTGTACACGTTATGTTTGTTGTCCCGATTTTTTTAGTTTTTTTGTTGTATTTGAATGCATTTCTAGTAATATAGTAAAACGGGACATGGCTCTCTCTAGTGATGAGGTGCGAATTGTCTTTTTTCGGTACACGTTAAGCTTGTTCTCCTGAAATTTCAAGCCACGCCTTGTTATGCCGAAATTTCAAGCTAGCGTCTGTGTCTATCGTGCTGCGAAACTCCCGCCTCTTCAACCCGCGCCTTGTTTCACCGAAATATTTAAGATATATCTTTGTCTCCTTGTGCTCCGACAACTCCCTCCATCTCAACCCGCGCCTTGCTATTCCAAAATTACAACGCGCGCGAAAACTCCCACCTCCTGTGAAATCCCGACACGCGAAATGCCCGTGATACCCCTGAACCGAAAGAACCGCCTAGCTCAAATTCGGTGGGGGTACTTTCGTAACTTACCCCACATTTCGGACAAGCGCGCCCCTAAGCCATGGTTCCCCACTCCCATCCCATCCGCCCACCCATTCGTACACCAAGGCCGCGAAAACCCGCGAAGCCCCACACCCTCCTCCGTCCGCCACCCAGCCAGAGCCTCTTCCCCGACGACGTCGTCCACAGCAACACCTCGACGTCCCTCATCCACCGTACCGGATGAGGATCCGTCGTCGATCTCGTCGTCCCGCCGGTTCAGCCACCCCGTCCTCCACCTCCAAGGAGCTGCCCCGACGTTCCCCTCGTCTTTCGCGCCACCTCCATTCCCACACCGCCGTCTTCACCTGCACCACCGGAAGAGCATCATCATCACCGTTTCCTCGGATGAAGCTGAGGCCTAATCGGCGCCACCAAAGAGGTTGTACACTAATCGCCGCATTTTCTTCTTGATTCGATCTCACGGTGCTGCCGGCGCTCGGTCCCGAGCCGACACGGCGCGGCTCCATCCACGGCGGCGTCGCCGGCCACTTCCTCCACGGCGTTGCTCCCTCGGCAGCGACGTCCACATCAGTAGGAGCTGCTGCTGCTTTAGCTCTCGCTCGCGCTGCTGCTCTGCTCTTGCTCTCGGTCCCCTGCTTGGTCTGCTCTTGCTATTGCTCTTGCTTTTGCTCTTGCTCGCGCTGCTGCTCTCGCTCTTGCTTGCGATGCTGCTCCGATTTAGCTACACTTCAGTCGCAGCGGGGAGGGGGGCTCGCCGGAGAGGTACCCCAGTATCTATCTTAGGGTTCAGGGTGGGGGCGGTGGTTGCCGACGGTGGTGGGGCGGTGGCGTGGGGATCGCCGGAGAAAAAGCTCGGCACGGGGGGGCTAGAGGGATGGCCGGGGCGGCAGCGGACCGGCGGTGGGGAGAAGTTTCGGGCGGGCGGGGCGGCTCACCGCCGGCCGCGGGCGGCGGGGGCGGCTGTTTGGCCGGTGGTGGCTGGCGGCTCGGGGTAGCCTTACCTGATGCTGCTACACGACCAGCTGGCTCTCGCACGTGCTGCTGCTACTACTGCTTTTCTGCTACTAGTGCGTTCAGTTTTGACAGTAAAATTCAGTTTCGACAGAAAAATTCAGTTTCGACAGTTAAGTTCAGTTTCGACAGTTAAATTCAGTTTCGACAGTTAAGTTCAGAGATGAGCGGCTGATGTATTTTACATCTAGCACTTTGTGGTTATGTATTTTACGTCATCTATTGGAGATGCTATTAGAATTCCACTCAGGTTAACGTTGTCTCTCTTGTCCTGCTTCAGCCTCGGCGTCGTACAACTCACCGGAGTTGCTCCAACGACGAAACCCTCCATCACAGCGGAGCAGTACCCCGGGCTCCATCTCCAGACGCCTAAGATCTTCTTCCCCTCCTCCGACAGCCAAGTCAGCCGGAGCATCCTCACCGACCAACCCAATCACGCTGAGATCGACATGGCTTCGCCAAAGAGGTTGTACACTTGTGGTTTGACTTAATCTCACCATGCTTCTTTGCATCCTGTGATCTTCCAATTATTGTGAATCAAACACCCAGATTGGCAGAAATCCTATATTTTTAAATTCTCTGTTTTGCACGTGCATTCCTATCCTATTCCTGTCTATTTCCTATCCCTGCATTGTTAGAATCCTCAAATTCAAACAAGCCCTTACACAATTACTTCTGTTACAGATATGTGTCAAAGAAAACCTTGTGTGGTTTGTCCTGCTCCTGCTGCGTTGTGTTCCACCCCAGCTCAACTGCTCCAACGACGGAAGGGTTCACCACAGCAGGGATCCACTCTCCAGACTGTCTTTCGCCGCCTCAGATCTTCTTCCCCGCCGCCGGCAGCCACGACAACTGCATTACCATCATCAACTGAGCAGATGACCTTGAGGACTACACGGGTCCGCAAGAGAGGTCGCACTCTTCCGTGTCTGCTTACGTTATGCATCGCTTAATATGATGACATGCTACTTTATCGTCGTGTTCACCTATTAGACTCCGAGTCAGGTCCAAACTAATGCTAAAACTTGAGTTTTTAAATGGTTGTGGGGTACATATTGGGGCAGCAATCAGTACTATTGTCTACTATCTGGTTAATCTCGGGTGTCTACTATGAGTTTCATGTTGGGTGCAAACAAACATTAAAGGAGCCATTATCTGTATTTTTTAACTAAAGCTATTATCTGCCTGCCATCATTGGTTTTGGGTCTATCCACAGTTTGCTACCATCACTCTGGATCTGTGCATGCACTCCTTACATAATCTCACTATGTTTTATTCCTATGCATGTCAGTTATTGTACACAATGGAACTGAACATGTAGAGCAAAAGAGACGAGCCTTGCGTGGCAATAAAATTTCATGCAGACGTCGCTCCATGGTGGGCGCAAAGGCAGCCCCCTCCACCCATTTCGGATCGTAATCATGAGGAAGATAACTGTTCTGAGGGGGATTCAGAAGGAGAAGACCACTCCTATTTACCCCCTGAGGTCTTCGCTCTAACTTGGCATGCTGATGTTGGTAATATCATGCATATGGTGCCTTGCATTTCTTACTGTATACATCAAATATGTCATCTGCTTAGTTTAGACATGCTTTGTGTCAATGACATCTGTTTAGTTTCTTTATCGTATATGTGAATCATGCAATGCCATCTTGTTTAGCCAGGCATCATATATGCGAATTTTGCAATGCCACCCTGGTTAGCCAGTCATCTTATATGTGAATTATATCATGCCATATTTTTTTATTACATGTTAAATTTGTCAACAATTTTAGTACATTCAATTACTCTTCCTGTGCATCAGCCATTCGGCACGGTCATGGAAAAATCTGAAGTGGAAACAAGGTCTTCAGAGCAGACAAAGCTATCTGACGAAGCGTGTGTCTTGCTGGTTACGGATAGCTCCTTAGAGGAGGGATTCAGAGACAGATGACTAGTCCTATCCCCCCCCCCCGAGGTGCATGCTATAACTTGGCAGGGTTATGTTGCTCATATCGTGTGTATGGTATCTTGCATTGCTATGTCATTTGCTTAGTTTAGACATGCTTTGTGTGAATGCCACCTGTTTAGTGTCTAATTACCATATATTTGAATTATGCGATGTCATCTTGTTGCAAGACATTATATATGTGAATTATGCAATGCTATCTTGTTGCAAGGCATTATATATGTGAATTATGCAATGCCATGCTGTTTAGCCAAGCGTCATATATTTGAATTATATCATGCTGTCCTATTTTTTTGTATTTCTCATTGCATTTGTCGACAATGTTTGTATATTCAACTGCTCTTCCTGTGCATCAGCCATTTGAATTGGTGATGGAGAAATCTGGAGTGAAAACAAGGTCTTCAAAGCAAACAATGCTACCTGCTGAAGCAGATATCTTGCTGGTTACATATAGCTCTTCAGAGGAGGATTCAGAGGCAGATGACTAGTCCTATTATCCCCCTAAGGTGTATGCTCAAACTTGGCAGGGTTATATTACTCATATCATGCATATGTTGTATTGCAATGCTTAGTTTTTACATCATATACACAATATTGAATGCCATCTTCTTAGTTGACACATCATATATGCGATTGCCCTCTGCTCACTTGCTTAGTATATAAATCATATATTTGAATTATATCATGCCAAGATGTTTACATAGACAACATGTATCTGAATTATGGCATGCCAACCCATTTTCTAAAGACATAATATAGTTATATCATCTCATCCTGTTTACATAGTCATCATATTTTGAATTATGTCATTCTATCCGTGAATTATATCATGCCATCATGTTTCCATCGACGGCATGTTTGTGATTTATGGCATGCCAACCACTTTAATAGACACATCGTATAGTTATATCATGTCATCCTGTTTACATAGTCATCATATTTTTAAGTATGTCATTCTATCCTGTTTAGTTAGCCATCATACATGTGAAATTGTGTCATGCTATCCTGTTTAATTAGCCATCATATATGTGAAATTATGTCCTGCTATTCTGTTTGGTTAGACAACATAAATGTGAATTATTTCATGCCCTGTTTTCTTCCCTACTATCCATTGCACCTGTCTCTTACAATGTCTGTACATTCAATTACTTTTCTTGTTTATCAGCCATTTCAATTGGAGGGGTGATGGCAGTATCTGTGGGAGTAAAAACACGGTCTTCAGAAAAGATCGTGCTACCTGTCGATGCAGATAGAACCACGGTTGTACTTGCCCAAGAACCAGCCCCACCACACATAACCCAGACTCACGCAGATTGTACCCCTACCCAGTTGGACAGAGAACGAGCTACACCCCTTCTAACCCCAACCCCAGCAGATAGTAACCCAGTTCCAGTTGACACAGCACCGTCTCCACCATAGAGCACCCGAACACCAGCAGTTAGTAAGGCAACTGCAGTGCCCAAAGCACGAGGACCACCACTCCGAACCCCAAGTCAACGCTTAAAGCAGAAGAAGAATTGTTCTCTGGTCAGGTTCCGTAGCTATGGTTCATACTACTTTGCTCTTGCATCACTGTATTTACTCATACCAACTAATTTCAAATTTGAAGGATGCAATTGAAACTCCAATGGCGCAACAGGTATGTTTTAAACCTGTTTCTTTAACGTGTTTGCTATTGTAACTTGCTCTATGTTGATTTCAGTTTCAATTGAATAAACAGTTATGTTCTCATGCCATGCACATTACAAGTGTTGTTATTGCTGTGTAGTTTCCCACACTTATATTCTGTCTATGCTGCTTTGTCTTAAATAGATATGATTCGAACTGTATCTATCTTGATTTGGCAACATAAACTAGAATGATATAGACCATACAGTGACCATACTACATAGATATATGTTTGTTTCATGCTGTTATCCTGTCCACCTTACTACTGAACTGGTTTACCAAAATGAGTTTCATATACTACATTGTAAACCTGTGATGTGTTTGTTTGTTTCTCTTTTAGAACGCGGATAAAATATTGGAGAAGAGTACCCCGTTATGCAATGGTAAAGGAAGTAATGCAGATAAGGTTCAAGATAGTGAGACATCCCTGTTGGTCTCCAAGAAAGCTGATAAAAACTATATTGAAGACACTGAGACAACCCCAAAGTCTGTCTTGATGTAGTGTTCGAGTTACTGGCTACTACTGCTGGCACCAGCTCTTCGAACTCGCTGCCTGAATCAGTTCGGCTTCTTGAGTCTCAACTTCAAGTTGAAAGACATCGATCAGATGTTATGCGACAGGAAGCCGAAGGACTGAGGAAGTCCCTGCAGAATTCAGATGCATACTTCCTGGTGCAACAGCAAGTGCTGGAGGATTTAAGCGCCAAACAAGAGAAAGTTAATAAGCTTGCTAAGCATCTTGCCAGCATTATGGGTACCCAGGATATTGTTTCTTGAGATCTTCTGAAGTGGTTTCAGTTCTGGACTTGTTTTGCTGCGGCGTTTATTTGCACTGGTCGCCAACTTTGACAACCAGTGTATATGATATGCTGCTTTGTTCCCTATATTTGCACTTGTGGCGAACTTTGATGCCCAGTGGATGTAATATGTGTAATAGCCATGATAGCCTAGCGTAAGTTGCTTGCTTATTTATTTCCTTGTTGTCTTGTTTATTTGTTTGCTTGTAGTTAGTGCAGTTCTTTTCCCGCGGTTTGCTAGTGGCCGTAATAACCTATTTTTTAAAACTAGGCCACAATAACCATGGGCTACATATTTACTGTAGTTACCATGGGCCTCATACGGGCTGTAGAAACAATGGGCCTTCTAAGGGCCGTAGAAACAATGGGCCTTCTACGGGCCGTAGCATCAATGGGCCTTCTACGGCCGTATGATGGATAGGCCAAACATGGGCCAATAACAGACCGCATTATGGGCCGTAAACGGGCTAGATTTGGAATCGTCCGTTCATGGGCCGACAATAACGGGCCGTCGTTAATCGGCCGTATTTGATGACGCTATGAAAACGGCCCAACGGATTAACAGGCTGCAAACGGGCCGATTGTAACCGCGGGCTGAATTTGGCCCACAAGCAGAAAAGGCCAATAACGGGCCGTAAGTAACCGAATGCTGGAAATGAGCCCAAGAATAAATGGGCCCTGAGAAGGCCGAAAGATAACACGGGTTGGAAACGGCCCAATGGAATAATGGGCCGTTAATGGGTATAAAGGGGTACACTGTTCATTGCGGGCCAGATTCACCACGGGCCGTTAATGGGCCAAGAGTTACAAATGGCCTCGTATGGGCCGAAAGACATCATGGGCCATACATGGGCCGGAAGTTACAACGGGCTGGAATCATATTGGACGGCCCAGATGAAGCTACTGGGCTTAATTCCGATAGGCCGTAACGGGCCGTGAGTTAGCGGGCCGTAAATGGGCTATATACGAACATGCCGTTAACAGGCTTTCCGTGGGCCGGCCCATTACCTTTTGACCAAGTCAAATGGGCCGGCCTTTTCACCGGAATGGGCCTCTGTTGGGTCGTGCCATGTGTCAATGTATCATAGGTGCCTCCTGTCCAATGAATGGATGACATCTGTCCCAAGGTGAGCCAACACGTGTTTCCTCCGGCCAATGAGAATTTTACAGGTGGAAAATCCTCATTGGTTCGGGCTGTTAGCGGGTTATCGGATCCAAAACCAGACCCAATAGCTTAACGGCGACCCGTTATGGTGGATGCCACGTGTCGGTCACCCTTGACGAAAGCACTTCCATGACGCGCGATTTATCATCATGGAAGTGGACACTTTCGTGATGATAATTTTGGTAATGTCATGGGACACTTCTACGACAACACAGGTATGACTATCTTGATTCTGTCATAAAATTGTCATGGATGTACATGCATGACAGAAAACGTGACCTACTGTGACAAACACGTATCATCATGGAAGTGTCTTTTTTTGTAGTGATCCAACATATTTAAACCCGGTTTTACCATATGAGTCCACCATACCTACCTATATGCGGTATTTCCATGCTGTTCTAAGCAAATTTGTATGTGCCATCTCTAATTTTCAAAATAAATTTCCTTTTTGTGTGCCCGTACCGCTCATGAAGCGGTAGGGAGTGGCCAATATTTTCCATGTTAGATGTGTTATTCTCAAGATGAGTGTTTATTCACTTGTCATTGCACGAGAGTGCGGCGGTAATAGGGATGCCCAGTCCCAAAATGAAAAAGAAATTTACTTTATGTTGTCAAATAATAAATTCCTTGGACAGTGTTGGTATGGACGGTACCCGTGGATACGGCTGGCCGTGGAATGTGAAAGAATGGTGGAAAAAGGAATTAAATTTATTTTATGTTTGGGAACCGCCTATGATAAATCTAGCATGGAAAGTGTTGGGAATTACTCGGTCGTTTTTGTTGACGGGAAAAGTATGCCTCTCAAAAAAAATTATCTCTCAATTTAAGCTTTGAGCTCTGCCACCTCTACAAATCCCTACTTCCCTCTGCGAAGGGCCTATCTATTTACTTTATGCAATTTTTATTTTTTGAGTCTCCATCTTCTCTTATAAAGCACGAACTAAGGGGCACTATGATCGTACTTGAGCATTGGATGTAGCTAACATGCGAGTGTGTATCATGAATGGATAAATGATTGAGCATGACGGGCTAGGGATACTTTCTTTAGTGTTGATATTTTGAAAGACATGGTTGCTTGTTGATATGCTTGAGTATTGAAATCTTCTGGTCAAAACTAGACTATTGCTTTGAACCATATAAAAGTCCAAATGTCCATGCTACAAAAGAAAAGAATATATGATGAACATGTTAGGCATCATTCCACATCAAAAATTCTGTTTTTATCATTTACCTACTCGAGGACGAGTAGGAATTAAGCTTGGGGATGCTGATACGTCTCCAACGTATCTATAATTTTTGCTTGTTCCATGTTGTTACACTATCATTCTTGGATGTTTTACAATCATTTTATAGCAACTTTTATCATTTTTTGGGACTAACCTATTGACATAGTGCCCAGTGCCAGTTGCTGTTTTTTGCTTGTTTTTTACTTCGCAGAATATCAGTACCAAACGGAGTCCAAACGCAGCGGAACTTTTTGGAGAATTTTGTTGGACCAGAAGACACAAGATGGGCCAAAGAAGTACCAGAGGGGAGGCCCGAGGTGGGCACAACCCAGCAGGGCACGCCCAGGAGCCCAGGCACGCCCAGGCGATTATGCCCCCCTCGGTGGCCTACCGCACCGCCTCTTTGCCCTATAAATCCCCAAATATTCCAGAAACCCTAGGGGAGTCGACGAAACACAATTCCAGCCGCCGCAAGTTCCAGAACCACGAGATCCAATCTATACACCATCACGGAGGGGTTAATCATCCTCATTGGTGCCTCTCCGATGATGCGTGAGTAGTTCATCATGAAGGAAATATGCCCTAGAGGCAATAATAAAGTTGTTAGTTATATTTCCTTATATCATGATAAATTTTTATTATTCATTCTAGAATTGTATTAACCTGAAACTTAGTACATGTGTGAATACATAGACAAACAGAGTGTCACTAGTATGCCTCTACTTGACTAGCTCGTTGAATCAAAGATGGTTAAGTTTCCTAGCCATAGACATGAGTTGTCGTTTGATTAACGGGATCACATCATTAGAGAATGATGTGATTGACTTGACCCATCCATTAGCTTAGCACGATGATCGTTTAGTTTGTTGCTATTGCTTTCTTCATGACTTATACATGTTCCTATGACTATGAGATTATGCAACTCCCGAATACCGGAGGAACACTTAGTGTGCTATCAAACGTCACAACGTAACTGGGTGATTATAAAGATGCTCTACAGGTGTCTCCGATGGTGTTTGTTGAGTTGGCATAGATCGAGATTAGGATTTGTCACTCCGAGTATCGGAGAGGTATCTCTGGGCCCTTTCGGTAATGCACATCACTATAAGCCTTGCAAGCAATGTGACTAATGAGTTACTTGCGGGATGATGCATTACAGAACGAGTAAACAGACTTGCCGGTAACGAGATTGAACTAGGTATTGAGATACCGACGATCGAATCTCGGGCAAGTAACATACCGATGACAAAGGGAACAACGTATGTTGTTATGCGGTTTGACTGATAAAGATCTTCGTAGAATATGTAGGAACCAATATGAGCATCCAGGTTCCGCTATTGGTTATTGACCGGAGACGAGTCTCGGTCATGTCTACATAGTTCTCGAACCCGTAGGGTCCGCACGCTTAACGTTCGGTGACGATCGGTATTATGAGTGTATGTGTTTTGATGTACCGAATGTTGTTCAGAGTCCCGGATGTGATCACAGACATGACGTGGAGTCTCGAAATAGTCGAGACATAAAGATTGATATATTGGACGGCTATGTTCGGACACTGGAAGTGTTCCGGGAATTTTCGGATAAAACCGGAGTGCCTGAGGGTTATCGGAACCCCCGGGGGAACTAATGGGCCTCGATGGGCCTTAGTGGAGAGAGAGAAAGGGGCGGCCAGGGCAGGCCGCGCCCCCCCTCCCCCTTGAGTCCTAATAGGACAAGGAAGGGGGGCGGCGCTCCCCTTTCCTTCCCCCTCCCCCTCTCCTTCATTCCCCCTCTCTCCCTTTTGGTGGAAACCTACTAGGACTTGGAGTCCTAGTAGGATTCCCCTCTTGGGGGCCCGCCAAGCAGGGTCGGCCGGCCTCCCCCTCCCTCCTTTATATACGTGGGGAGGGGGTGATTACCCAAAAGTATAGGGGATCTATCATAGTCCTTTCGATAAGTAAGAGTGTCGAAACCAACGAGGAGCGGAAGGAAATGACAAGCGGTTTTTAGTAAGGTATTCTCTGCAAGCACTAAAATTATTTGTAACAGGTAGTTTTGTGATAAGGTAATTTGTAACGGGTAACAAGTAATGAAAGTAAACAAGGTGCAGCAAGATGGCCCAATCCTTTTTGTAGCAAAGGACAAGCCTGGACAAACTCTTATATAGAGAAAACGCTCCCGAGGACACATGGGAATTATCATCAAGCTAGTTTTCATCATGCTCATATGATTCGCGTTCGTTACTTTGATAATTTGGTATGTGGGTGGACCGGTGCTTGGGTGCTGCCCTTTCTTGGACAAGCATCCCACTTATGATTAACCCCTATTGCAAGCATCCGCAACTACAAAAGAAGTATTAAGGTAAACCTAACCATAGCATGAAACATATGGATCCAAATCAGCCCCTTACGATGCAACTCATAAACTAGGGTTTAAGCTTCTGTCACTCTAGCAACCCATCATCTACTTATTACTTCCCAATGCCTTCCTCTAGGCCCAAACAATGGTGAAGTGTCATGTAGTCGACGTTCACATAACACCACTAGAGGAAAGACAACATACATCTCATCAAAATATCGAACGAATACCAAATTCACATGACTACTTATAGCAAGACTTCTCCCATGTCCTCAGGAACAAACGTAACTACTCATAAATCATATTCATGTTCATAATCAGAGGGGTATTAATATGCATAAAGGATCCGAACATATGATCTTCCACCAAATAAATCAACTAGCATCAACTACAAGGAGTAATCAACACTACTAGCAACCCACAGGTACCAATCTGAGGCTTTGGGACAAAGATTGGATACAAGAGATGAACTAGAGTTTGAGAGGAGATGGTGCTGGTGAAGATGTTGATGGATATTGACCCCCTCCCGATGAGAGGATCGTTGGTGATGACGATGGCGATGATTCCCCCCCCCGGAGGGAAGTTTCCCCGGCAGAATAGCTCTGCCGGAGCCCTAGATTGGTTCCACCAAGGTTCCGCCTCGTGGCGGCGGAGTTTCTTCCCGAAAGCTTGCTTATGTTTTTTTCCAGCGTAAAAGACTTCATATAGCAGAAGATGGGCACCGGAGGCCTGCTAGGGGGGCCCACGAGGCAGGGGGCTTGCCCAGGGGGTAGGGCGCGCCCCCACCCTCGTGGCCAGGGTGTGGGCCCCTTCTGGTGGATTCTTTCGCCAATATTTTTTATTAATTCCAAAAATAACTTCCGTGAAGTTTCAGGACTTTTGGAGCTGTGCAGAATAGGTCTCTAATATTTGCTCCTTTTCCAGCCCATATTTCCAGCTGCCGGCATTCTCCCTCTTCATGTAAACCTTGTAAAATAAGAGAGAATAGGCATAAGTATTGTGACATAACGTGTAATAACAACCCATAATGCAATAAATATCGATATAAAAGCATGATGCAAAATGGACGTATCAACTCCCCCAAGCTTAGACCTCGCTTGTCCTCAAGCCGAAGCTGATAACAAAAAATATGTCCACATGTTTAGAGATACATGTGTCGATAAAATAAAATACGGACATGAGGGCATCATGATCATTCTTATAACAGCAACATATATAGATATTGTCATATGATTTCTTATGCTCAAGTAATAATCTATTCACAATGTCAAGTATGAATTAAAAACTTCGTTGAGAACCGACAAACTATGATCTCGGTCATTGGATCAATTGCAATTTATCATAACATCGGAAAGAGTCAATATAAGAGCTTTTCAGCAAGTCCACATACTCAACTATCATTTAGTCTTTCACAATTGCTAACACTCACGCAATACTTACGGGTATGGAGTTTTAATCGGACACAGAGAAAGATAGGGGCTTATAGTGTTGCCTCCCAACCTTTTACCTGAAGGGTAATGTCAACAATAATAATTCATGCTAACTTACATCCAATTGGATATATATATCAGGATCTTTCCAACACAATGTGCTTGCCAAAGGATAAAATGTAAAAAGGAAAGGTGAAGATCACCATGACTCTTGTATAAGGTATAAGACAAGAATAAAAGATAGGCCCTTCGCGGAGGGAAGCAGAGGTTGTCATGTGCTTTTAGGGTTGGATGCACGAAATCTTAATGCAAAAGAACGTCACTTTATATTGCCACTTGTGATATGGACCTTTATTATGCATTCTGTCGCTTTTATTGCTTCCACATCACAAGATCGTATAAAGCTTATTTTCTCCACACTAATAAATCATACATATTTAGAGAGAAATTTTTATTGCATGCAACATGACAACTTACTTGAAGGATCATACTCTATCCATAGGTAGATATGGTGGACTCTCATGGCAAAACTGGGTTTAAGGGTATTCGGAAGCACAAGTAGTATCTCTACTTGGTGCAAAGAATTTGGCTAGCATGAGAGGGAAAGGCAAGCTCAACATGTTGCATGATCCATGACAATATACTTTATTTCGGATATAAGAAAACATAACCCATTATGTTGTCTTCCTTGTCCAACATCAACTCTTTAGCATGTCATATTTTAATGAGTGCTCACAATCATAAAATATGTCCAAGATAGTATATTTATATGTGAAAACCTCTCTTTCTTTATTATTTCCTATTAATTGCAACGATGACCAAAACTATGTTTGTCAACTCTCAACAACTTTTATTCATCATACTATTTATATGTGAAGTCATTACTCTCCATAAGATCAATATGATCTCTTTATTTCTTTTTATTCTTTCTCTTTCTTTTATTTTTATTTCCTCAAGATCATAGCAAGATAATCAAGCCCTTGACTCAACACTAATCTTTATTATATATAGCTCACGGACTCGATTACATAAAAGGATCGATCATAAAGCAAAACTCAAAACTAAATCATACTAAAACTTTATTCTACTAGATCAAGATATTACCAAAAGGATCGAACTAAGAAAAACGGTAAAGATAGGAGTGTGATGGTGATACGATACCGGGGCACCTCCCCCAAGCTTGGCAATTGCCAAGGGGAGTGCCCATACCCATGTGATTATGTCTCTTTCTTCGGAGGTGCTGATGTGATATTCTTGGCAATGATGCCCCTCAGGATACGATTCTCCTCCTCGACCTTATTGACTTGCTGCTTGAGATCCATTATTTCCTTACGAAGCTTACCCGTGACGGTTAAAGCTCCTTTCACCCATGGATGTTGCATAGTTGCGGGAGAACAAGTAACACTCTTTTTCATATTTTCATAAGAGAGAAATTTAACATTGGAAGGGGTGACCGAGGTTGGAAAGGCTGAGCTCTGTAGTTCCCCCATAGTGAATCTGGCTCGGAAACGGGAAGTAACTGCTTGATCCTCTTCCATGGCATCTATCCTTTTCAAGTCGGCCTCCATCTCTTCCTCCGTTGATGGCCCAAAGTGGTCAGCATCACTGTTTGCTCTTGGTCCTGGTGTCGAATTAGACACCCGGCTCTCCCCGACCGACTCTTGAGAAGACATTTTGCTCTAATCTGCGGCAGAAACAACTCGAAACAAAAACAGAGGATATTTGCGTGATACGGTGGTCAAAACCTTCGGGAGATTATATAATGAATTTTTACCGACCAGAAGAAGTATCGTGCAAGAAAACGGAGTCCGGAGAGCACACGAGGTGCCCATGAGGCAGGGTGCGCGCCCATGGGGGTAGGGCGCACCCTCCACCCTCGTGGACGCCTCGTGTCCTTCCCGGACTACTTCTTATTTTCCTATTTTCTTAAATATTCCAAAACGGAGAAAAAATGCCATTAGAACTATTTTGGAGTCGGTTTACTTACCGTACCACATACCTATTCCTTTTTGGAGTCTGAAACGTTCTGGAAAGTGTCTCTTATGTATTCCTCCGGGGTTACGATTTCAATAACATTAGTTTCAACATTTATAGGATTACCTGAGATATAGTGTTTGATTCTTTGACCGTTCACCACCTTCGGATTTGTGGCTTCGAAGTTGTTGATTTTTATGGCACCGGAAGATAGACCTCCTCGATTACGTAAGGACCTTCCCATTTAGAGAGAAGTTTTCCTGCAAAAAATCTTAAATGAGAGTTGAATAGCAACACATAATCACCTACATTAAACTCACGCTTTTCTATCCTTTTGTCATGCCATCTTTTAACCTTTTCTTTAAACAGTTTGGCATTCTCATAGGCCTGGGTTCTCCATTCATCAAGTGAGCTAATGTCAAATAGCCTCTTCTCACCGGCAAGTTTGAAATCATAATTGAGCTCTTTAATGGCCCAATATGCCTTATGTTCTAGTTCGAGAGGTAAGTGACATGCTTTTCCATAAACCATTTTATACGGAGACATACCCATTGGATTTTTGTATGCAGTTCTATAGGCCCATAATGCATCATCAAGTTTCTTGGACCAATTCTTTCTAGATCTATTAACAGTCTTTTGCAAAATTAATTTGAGCTCTCTATTACTCAGTTCTACTTGATCACTAGACTGCGGGTGATAAGGAGATGCAATTCTATGATTAACATCATACTTAGCAAGCATTTTACGAAAAGCACCATGAATAAAATGTGAACCACCATCAGTCATTAAATATCTAGGGACTCCAAACCTCGGAAAAATAACTTCTTTAAGCATCTTAATAGAGGTGTTATGATCAGCACTACTAGTTGGAATAGCTTCTACCCACTTAGTAACGTAATCAACAGCAACTAAAATATGTGTATACCCATTAGAGGAAGGAAACGGTCCCATATAATCAAAGCCCCAAACATCCAATGGTTCAATAACGAGTGAATAATTCATAGGCATTTCTTGACGTCTACTAATATTACCAATTCTTTGACATTCATCACAAGATAAGACAAACTTACGGGCATCTTTGAAGAGAGTAGGCCAATAAAAACCGGATTGCAATACCTTATGTGCAGTTCTATCTCCAGCGTGGTGTCCTCCATAAGCCTCGGAGTGACACTTGCGTAGGATCTGTTCCTGTTCATGCTCAGGTATACAACGTCTAATAACACCATCTACTCCTTCTTTATAAAGGTGTGGGTCATCCCAGAAGTAATGTCTTAAATCATAGAAAAACTTTTTCTTTTGCTGGTATGTGAAACTAGGTGGTATAAATTTGGCAACAATGTAATTACCATAATCAGCATACCATGGAGCAGTACGAGAAGCATTTATGACAGTTAATTGTTCATCAGGAAAGCTATCATCAATAGGTAGTGGGTCATCAAGAACATTCTCTAACCTAGACAAGTTGTCTGCAACGGGGTTCTCAGCTCCCTTTCTATCAATAATATGCAAATCAAATTCTTGTAGCAAGAGAACCCATCTAATAAGTCTAGGTTTAGCATCTTTCTTTTCCATAAGATATTTAATAGCAGCATGATCAGTGTAACAGTTACTTTAGAATCAACAATATAAGGTCTGAACTTATCACAAGCAAAAACAACTGCTAAAAATTCTTTTTCAGTAGTAGCATAATTTCTTTGGGAACTGTCTAGAGTTTTACTAGCATATTGAATAACATTTAATTTCTTATCAACTCTTTGCCCTAGAACAGCACCTACAGCATAATCACTAGCATCACACATAATTTCAAAGGGTAAATTCCAATCAGGTGGCTGAACAATAGGTGCAGAAATCAATGCTTTCTTAAGTATTTCAAATACTTCTACACAATCATCATAAAAAACAAAAGGAATATATTTTTGTAAGAGATTAATCAGAGGCCTGGAAATTTTGGAGAAGTCCTTAATGAACCTCCTATAAAAACCAGCATGACCAAGGAAACTTCTTATACCTTTAATGTCCTTGGGACACGGCATATTTTCAATAGCATCAACTTTAGCTTTGTCAACTTCAATACCTCTTTCAGAAATTTTATGCCCCAAGAAAATACCTTCATTAACCATAAAGTGGCACTTCTCCCAATTCAATACAAGATTAGTTTCTTCACATCTCTGCAAAACTCGATCAAGGTTGCTCAAGCAATCATCAAAAGAAGTTCCATAGACGGAGAAATCATCCATGAAAACCTCAACAATCTTTTCACAAAAATCAGAGAATATAGCCATCATGCATCTTTGAAAGGTAGCAGGTGCATTACATAAACCAAAAGGCATACGTCTATAAGCAAAGGTACCGAAAGGGCAAGTAAAAGTGGTCTTTTCTTGATCCTCTTTTGACACAGGTATTTGAGAGAAACCAGAATAACCATCTAGAAAGCAAAAATGTGTATGTTTGGATAATCTTTCTAGCATTTGATCAATAAAAGGTAAAGGGTAATGATCCTTTTTAGTAGCTTTATTTAATTTGCGGAAATCAATTACCATTCTATAACCTGTAATAATTCTTTGTGGGATCAATTCATCTTTATCATTAGGAACAACAGTAATACCTCCCTTCTTAGGGACACAATGGACAGGACTTACCCACTGACTATCAGCAACGGGATAAATTATACCTGCCTCCAGAAGCTTTAGTATTTCTTTCTTACCACTTCTTTCATCTTAGGATTTAACCGTCGTTGGTGATCAACAACTGGTTTAGCGTCTTTCTCCAATTTTATTTTGTGCTGGCATAGAGTGGGACTAATGCCCTTAAGATCATCAAGAGTATATCCAATAGCAGCACGGTGCTTCTTCAGAGTTTTCAATAATTTCTTTTCTTCATGCTCTGAAAGGTTAGCACTAATAATAACAGGATATATCTTCTTTTCATCAAGATAAGCATATTTAAGAGTATCAGGTAATGGTTTAAGCTCAAACACGGGATCACCCTTGGGTGGAGGAGGATCCCCTAGGATTTCAACAGGCAAGTTGTGTTTCAAAATAGGTCCCTGTTTAAAGAATACTTCATCTATTTCCCTTCTTTCATTCATATACATATCACTTTCATGGTCTAGCAAATATTGTTCTAAAGGATCATTAGGAGGCACGGCAATAGAAGCAAGACCAATAATTTCATCTTTACTAGGCAATTCCTCATCATGGGGTTGTCTACGAAATTTAGCAAAGTTAAACTCATGATACATATCCCCCAAACCAATAGTAACAACATCCTTTTCGAAATCTATCCTAGCATTAACAGTATTCAAGAAGGGTCTACCAAATATGATGGGACAAAAGCTATCTTGTGGGGAACCAAGAACAAGAAAATCAGCAGGATATTTAACTTTCCCACACAAGACTTCAACATCTCTAACAATCCCAACTGGTGAAATAGTGTCTCTATTGGCAAGCTTAATTGTAACATCAATTTCTTCTATCTCAGCAGGTGCAATATCATGCATAATTTCTTTGTATAAGGAATGAGGTATTGCACTTGCACTAGCACCCATATCACATAAGCCATGATAACAATGATCTCCTATTTTAACAGAAATAACAGGCATGCCTACAACATGTCTATGTTTATTTTTAGTATCAGGTCTAGCAATTCTAGCAGCTTCATCACAGAAGTAAATAACATGCCCATCAATATTATCAGCCAAGAGATCTTTAACCATAGCAATACTAGGTTCAACTTTAATTTGCTCAGGGGGTTTGGGTGTCTTAATGTTACTTTTGTTGACCACAGTTGATGCTTTAGCATGATCCTTTATTCTAACAGGGAAAGGTGGTTTCTCAATATAAGCAGTAGGAACGACAGGATCATTATAAGTGATAGTCTTTTCTTCAACTTTAATAGGTGCAACTACTTTTACTTCAATGGGAGGATTATATTTAAACCACTTCTCCTTAGGGAGATCAACATGAGTAGCAAAGGATTCACAGAAAGAAGCTACTATCTCAGAGTCAAGTCCATATTTAGTGCTAAATTCACGGAAAACATCGGTATCCATAAAAGATTTAACACAATCAAACTTAGGTGTTATACCTGACTCCTTACCTTCGTCGAGATCCCAATCTTCAGAGTTGCGTTTAATTCTTTCCAATAAATCCCATTTGAATTCAATAGTCTTCATCATAAAAGAGCCAGTACAAGAAGTATCGAGCATGGAGCGATTATTGAGAGAAAGCCGAGCATAAAATTTTTGAATAATCATTTCTCTTGAGAGCTCATGATTGGGGCATGAATATAACATTGACTTAAGCCTCCCCCAAGCTTGAGCGATGCTTTCTCCTTCGCGAGGCCAAAAATTATATATATAATTACGATCACGATGAACAAGATGCATAGGATAAAACTTCTGATGAAATTCCAATTTCAATCGGTTGTAGTTCCATGATCCCATATCATCACATAGCCTAAACCATGTCAATGCCTCTCCCTTCAAAGATAAAGGGAAGACCTTCTTCTTGATAACATCCTCGGGCATACCTGCAAGCTTAAATAATCCACAAACTTCATCCACATAGATTAGGTGCAAATCGGGATGTAATGTTCCATCACCTGTAAAAGGATTAGCTAGCAGTTTCTCTATCATACCCGAAGGAATTTCAAAGTAAACATTTTCAGTAGGTTCAGTAGGTTGAGGAGCAACTCTTTGCTCTACTGGTCGGGGTGAAGATACCCCGAACAAGCCCCTCAAAGGATTACTTTCCATAGTAACAAGTGACAGTAAATTTCAGCACACTATATAAATTTTTCCTTACCAAATTCCACCTACCAAAGGCGCTTCACTCCCCGGCAACGGTGCCAGAAAAGAGTCTTGATGACCCACAAGTATAGGGGATCTATTGTAGTCCTTTCGATAAGTGAGAGTGTCGAACCCAACGAGGAGCAGAAGGAAATGACAAGCGGTTTTCAGTAAGGTATTCTCTGCAAGCACTGAAATTATCGGTAACAGGTAGTTTTGTGATAAGGTAATTTGTAACGGGTAACAAGTAATGAAAGTAAATAAGGTGCAGCAAGATGGCCCAATCCTTTTTGTAGCAAAGGACAAGCCTGGACAAACTCTTATATAGAGAAAACGCTCCCGAGGACACATGGGAATTATCGTTAAGCTAGTTTTCATCATGCTCATATGATTCGCGTTCGTTACTTTGATAATTTGGTATGTGGGTGGACCGGTGCTTGGGTGCTGCCCTTTCTTGGACAAGCATCCCACTTATGATTAACCCCTATTGCAAGCATCCGCAACTACAAAAGAAGTATTAAGGTAAACCTAACCATAGCATGAAACATATGGATCCAAATCAGCCCCTTACGAAGCAACTCATAAACTAGGGTTTAAGCTTCTGTCACTCTAGCAACCCATCATCTACTTATTACTTCCCAATGCCTACCTCTAGGCCCAAACAATGGTGAAGTGTCATGTAGTCGACGTTCACATAACACCACTAGAGGAAAGACAACATACATCTCATCAAAATATCGAACGAATACCAAATTCACATGACTACTTATAGCAAGACTTCTCCCATGTCCTCAGGAACAAACGTAACTACTCATAAATCATATTCATGTTCATAATCAGAGGGGTATTAATATGCATAAAGGATCTGAACATATGATCTTCCACCAAATGAACCAACTAGCATCAACTACAAGGAGTAATCAACACTACTAGCAACCCACATGTACCAATCTGAGGCTTTGGGACAAAGATTGGATACAAGAGATGGTGCTGGTGAAGATGTTGATGGAGATTGACCCCCTCCCGATGAGAGGATCGTTGGTGATGACGATGGCGATGATTTCCCCCTCCCGGAGGGAAGTTTCCCCGGCAGAACAGCTCTGCTGGAGCCCTAGATTGGTTCCGCCAAGGTTCCGCCTCGTGGCGGCGGAGTTTCTTCCCGAAAGCTTGCTTATGATTTTTTTCCAGGGTAAAAGACTTCATATAGCAGAAGATGGGCGCCGTAGGCCTTCCAGGGGGCCCACGAGGCAGGGGGCGCGCCCAAGAGGGTAGGGCACGTCCCCACCCTCATGGCCAGGGTGTGGGCCCCCTCTGGTGGATTCTTTTGCCAGTATTTTTTATTAATTCTAAAAATAACTTCCGTGAAGTTTCAGGACTTTTGGAGCTGTGCAGAATAGGTCTCTAATATTTGCCTCTTTTCCAGCTGCCGGCATTCTCCCTCTTCATGTAAACCTTGTAAAATAAGAGAGAATAGGCATAGTTATTGTGACATAACGTGTAATAACAGCCCATAATGCAATAAATATCGATATAAAAGCATGATGCAAAATGGACGTATCAGGGGGCACCCTAGAACACACAAGTTGATTGTTTAGCCATGTGCAGTGCCCCCCTCCACAGATTTCCACCTCGTTCATATCGTTGTAGTGCTTAGGCGAAACCCTGCGTCGGTAACTTCATCATCACCGTCATCACGCCATCATGCTGACAAAGCTCTCCCTCGACACTCAGCTGGATCTAGAGTTCGTGGGACGTCACCAGCTGAACGTGTGCAGATCGCGGAGGTGCCGTACTTTCGGTACTAGGATCGGTCGGATCGTGAAGACGTATGACTACATCAACCGCGTTGTCATAACGCTTCTGCTTTCGGTCTACGAGGGTACGTGGACAACACTCTCCCCTCTCGTTTCTATGCATCACCTAGATGGATCTTGCGTGTGCGTAGGAATTTTTTTGAAATTACTGCGTTCCCCAACAGTGGCATCCGAGCCAGGTCTACGTGTAGATGTTATATGCATGAGTAGAACACAAAGAGTTGTGGGCGATAGTAGTCATACTGCTTACCAGCATGTCATACTTTGATTCAGCGGTATTGTTGGATGAAGCGGCCCGGACCGACATTACGCGTACGCTTACGCGAGACTGGTTCTACCGACGTGTTTTGCACACACGTGGCTAGCGGGTGTCAGTTTCTCCAACTTTAGTTGAATCGAGTTGTACTACGCCCGGTCCTTGTTGAAGGTTAAAACAACACACTTGACGAAAAATCATTGTGGTTTGATGCATAGGTAAGAACGGTTCTTGCTCAGCCCGTAGCAGCCACGTAAAACTCGCAACGACAAAGTAGAGGAAGTCTAACTTGTTTTTGCAGGGCATGTTGTGATGTGATATGGTCAAGACATGATGCTAAATTTTATTGTATGAGATGATCATGTTTTGTAACAGAGTTATCGGCAACTGGCAGGAGCCATATGGTTGTCGCTTTATTGTATGAAATGCAATCGCCCTGTAATTGTTTTTACTTTATCACTAAGCGGTAGCGATAGTCGTAGAAGCAATAGTTGGTGAGACGACAACGATGCTACGATGGAGATCAAGGTGTCGCGCCAGTGATGATGGTGATCATGATGGTGCTTTGGAGATGGAGATCAAAGGCACAAGATGATGATGGCCATATCATATCACTTATATTGATTGCATGTGATGTTTATCCTTTATGCATCTTGTTTTGCTTAGTTCGACGGTAGCATTATAAGATGATCTCTCACTAAATTTCAAGGTACAAGTGTTCTCCCTGAGTATGCACCGTTGCGAAAGTCCGTCGTGCCAAGACACCACGTGATGATCGGGTGTGATAAGCTCTACGTTCACATACAACGGGTGCAAGCCAGTTTTGCACATGCAGAATACTCGGGTTAAACTTGACGAGCCTAGCATATGCAGATATGGCCTCGGAACACTGAGACCGAAAGGTCGAGCGTGAATCATATAGTAGATATGATCAACATGGTGATGTTCACCATTGAAAACTACTCCATCTCACGTGATGATCGGACATGGTTTAGTTGATTTGGATCACGTGATCACTTAGATGATTAGAGGGATGTCTATCTCAGTGGGAGTTCTTAAGTAATATGATTAATTGAACTTTAATTTATCATGAACTTAGTACCTGATAGTATTTCTCATGTCTATGTTGCAGTAGATCAATGGCTCGTGCTACTGTTCCTTTGAATTTTAATGCGTTCCTAGAGAAAGCTAAGTTGAAAGATGATAGTAGCAATGATGCGGACTAGGTCCATGATCTAAGGATTATCCTCATTGCTACACAGAAGAATTATGTCCTTGATGCACCGCTAGGTGACGGGCCTATTGCAGGAGCAGATGCAGACGTTATGAACGTTTGGCAAGCTCGGTATGATAACTACTTGATAGTTTAGTGCACCATGCTTTATGGCTTAGAACCGGGACTTCAAAAACGTTTTGAATGCCACAGAGCATATAAGATGTTCCAAGAGCTGAAATTGGTATTTCAGACTCATGCCCGAGTCAAGAGGTATGAGATCTCTGACAAGTACTTTCCTACAAGATGAAGGAGAATAGCTCAACCAGTGAGCATGTGCTCAGATTGTCTGAGTACTACAATCGCTTGAATCAAGTGGGAGTTAATCTTCCAGATAAAATAGTGATTGACAGAGTTCTCTAGTCACTATCACCAAGTTACTGGAACTTCGTGATGAACTATAATATGCAAGGGATGACGAAAACGATTCCCGAGCTCTTCGTGATGCTGAAATCTACGAAGTTAGAAATCAAGAAAAGCATCAAATGTTGATGGTTAACAAGACCACTAGTTTCAAGTAAAAGGGCAAGGGAAAGAAAGAGAACTTCAAAAAGATGTGCAAGCAAGTTGCCACTCCCATGAAGAAGCCCAAAGCTAGACCCAAGCCTGAGACTGAGTGCTTCTACTGCGAAGGAAATGGTCACTGGAAGCGGAACTGCCCCAAATACTTGGCGGATAAGAAGGATGGCAAAGTGAACAAAAGTATATATAATATACATGTTATTGATGTGTACTTTACTAGTGTTCATAGTAGCCCCTGGGTATTTGATACTGGTTCAGTTGCTATGATTAGTAACTCGAAACAGGAGTTACAAAATGAACAAAGACTAGTTGAGGGCAAGGTGACGATGTGTGTTGGAAGTGATTCCAAGGTTGATAAGATCACCATCGCACACTCCCTTTACCTTCGGGATTAGTGTTGAACCTAAAATAAATGTTATTTGGTGTTTGCGTTGAGCATAATATGATTGGATCATGTTTATTGCAATACGGCTATTCATTTAAGTCAAAGAATAATTGTTATTCTGTTTACATGAATAAAACCTTTTGTGGTCATACACCCAAGGTGAATGGTCTATTGAATCTCGATCGTAGTGATACACTGTAACATCCCAAAATTCTAAATTTTGGAATGTTATATTAAATATATATTTTTGATTGCCTGTTTGATTGTGGTATGATTTGCTTGTGTGAAACTGAGTGAAATTTGAAGCTTTTTGAAAGTTGAATTAGAGGGAATGAAATGACTTTCCCAAACTTTCACTTTGCATTTATGATCTCCATGAATTCAAATTCATTTCATCACAAAACCCCTAGAGTGAAGATGATATGACTTCTTCCATTTAAAGAAATGAAAAGGAGTTTGAAAAGATTTGAATTCCATTCGGGAATATTTCAAGTTCAGATACTTTAGGCAACTCAATGATTTTCATGAGAGAAGATAAAATGATTTCTTAAAATTATATAAAATATGAGTTGGAAGTTTAAAAGAATCAAATTGGGAGTGGTTTGAAATTCAAATTCAAAACCACTTACGAGTTATTTTGGTTTTTATTCAAATTATTTTTCTCCAGAAATAAAATATATGGAAATTAGGGTAAAATGATTCCCTACAGTAGAAAAATGGAGAAAAATACATTTGAAATCATTTTAGTATTTTAAAAAATGTTTTCATTGGGTTTTAATGCAATAGCAGCATTGTTTGACTTTTGTGAATTGTTGTGGATTTTATGTGCCTATAAAAATATGCTCGTGTTTTAGGAATTTTTATTCTTAAAATTTGGTATATAATATGCCTATATAAAATGTTTTTTTTATTTTGTGTATTTGTTTGCATCGCTGTTTATAAAAAAAACAGCCCAGCGCCCGCCAGGCCAGTCGGCCCAGCAGGCCGAGCCAGGCCAGCCTTAGCGCCCAGGCTTGCACGAGAGCTGCCCTAGCGAGCACTCCCAACTCCTAGGAGCCGCCGCCACCCTTTTCCTCGTTCTCTCTCTCTCCCATGTAACACTCTCTTCCCTCATTTTTTTTCCTCTTATGTGTCTTTCCTCTGATCGCTGGGATCCACCTCGTCTTCAACTTCCTATACACGAAACAGAGGAGGTCAGCACACGCACGACGCCGCCACCGCGCACGCGGTGACCAAACCCCAGCCCACGGCCTACCTCCTGCCTAAGGAAAACATCCTATATATACGCCTACCCCTAATCTCGCGATCCCCTTCGAAAACTCTAAAACCATCCACAGCCGCTGCCATCGCCGTTCGGATCCCGCTGCAGCCGCCGCTGTCCTCCATCTATTTCGACACCGGTGAGCTCTCCTAGCTTCTCCAACTCCGGCCAACGGCCTAGTCTACCCCCACGTTCTGTTTCGACATGATTTTTCTCTCCTTCGTCATATACAGAGGCAGCCCCAACTCCGCAAGCTCCGCCGGAGCACCGAGCTCTGCCGCCTCGTCTTCGTCGTCTCTGCTGTCCCCGACGACCCCTCACCCCACCTTCAACAAAAATCGGTCGCCCTAAGCGACCCGCACCCGCTGGACATCGCCGCCTCCACCGCCGGCGACCTGAGCCACCACCCCGCCGGCGCCCTACTTCCCTGTGAGCGCCAACCTCTCTGTAAGCATCAGCAACAAGCGCCTCCCTCCGTTTGTTTCTTTTTTTTTGAAACGTTAAGTGCAAATAATATTAGATCGGTTTAGTAGATCGGTTTTTCTTATAGATCGGTTCCTCGGTTTAGATCGAACCGGCTCCCTGGTCTTCTGTTAAATAAACGCATGTGTACGTATTGTTAAGTTTCGCCCGAGCGTTTGGTAGCTACAGATTGCACCCCATAGGCCCAATAGCGCCCGTTTGTTTTTTTCTGTATTTTCGTTCTGTTTTTAAAACAGAAAAGTTTCAGTTTGGTAAATTCTTTATCTCTTAGGGTATTTAGAGTTTTTGATTGATTCTTTTTGCGCTAGTCTGCAAATTTCCTAAAGTTTCTGTATAAAATAGTTTCGGCCATGTTTTAGTTTTTTAAACATTGTTTTATGTGGGTTTTAGTCAGATTAGTATTTCTGCTATAATATGAGCTAGAATTAATATTTTTAGGCGAGTCTTTTTGCCACTGCTTTTTTTGACCTTGCCTAGCAGTAGGATTAATTCGGGAATTTATATATTTTATTAAAATTAGTTTTTCAAGAAAAGAACACTGCGCTAGTTATTTTTAACTTACTGTTGTTTTAATTATTTTTAAAATTTATTTTCTCCTCTGTTATTATTTTATTTCAGATTGTTTTCTTTAGTTATAGAGGCTGAACTTTTACTTACAGAAAAATAAAATGTTTTATTTCTTTTTCTTACTAGTTTTGTTTTAAGCATAATTAGAGTTATAATTTAGCTTTTTATGTGTTTCCTTTTGCTAGTAAAACTTTATGAAAAATACTTTCTGTTAACTTAGTTGATTTAAATTTTATTTTCTGTTAAAATTATTAGTTTAGTAGTTTCTTTGTTAAGTTTTACTTAGGACAAAACTATTTTTGTAGTTAAGGCAAAAGGTTTTCCTAGTAGGTTCTTTATAGTTTTCCCTATTAGTTCTTTCGATGTGTTATTTGTTTTGTATTGGGTTTTCTTATTGAGTTTTTTTATTATTATTGTTAGATTTGCTTGCTAGAATGCTTGCTTATGTGAATGCCATGTTTGTTATTATAGATTTCATCGGAGAGTTGCGTATAGTCCTATCAAGTTATTTTTGAGAGCGTTGTTATCTGCATCAAGTAATACCAGGCAAGTTCACTTTGACCATGTTTTTCATACCTATGTTTTACTTGCATGTAGTAGCACCCTTTCAATAATCCCTCCAGTAGTGATATTGATTTCTTGTAGTTGAGTAGAATGCATGAGGTAGGAACCCATCTCCCTGTTATCAAGTCCGGGACGTTATATAGTTTTAATGCTACGCTATACTAGACGGGGTTTGGTATGAGTGCATGAGAGTGGTGTGAAGAAGGAGGACTCTACGTCAGTGGCGACAACTTCATGATGGCATCGGCAAGGACTGCATCTTCAGGACTCCAAGACCTCAAGATTTCGAGACTCAAGACAAGAATTCAATACACACTACTGGGTGAAGGACGGTTGACGGGCATCCTGGAGAAACCAGTGGATGGCCGGGATGCATGGAGAAGCGCCATGACATCTTGCGGAAAGCTTCACCCAGACTCAAAGAGACGGAAGAATACTTCATGCCCGGAAGCTTACCTGTGCAACCGCAAGTCACTATGGGCTCTGGCTTGGTCGACCTTAGCTCTGACTCTAGCTGGGACGGTGCTAGCAGATGTAGAACTACGGTAGGATTGGATGAGCACCGGACAATTGTCAGGGGAACTCTTCGGAAGACCATGTTTCAGCCGTCTTGTTCTCAAACACGCTGAAGTGCGAGAACGAAGAAAAGAGGGATCGAATCTTGCGGGTAAAGTATACAAACCTCTGCAGAGGGTTAAACCTAATCGATTAGCCGTGTCCCCAATTACGGACAATTTGAGCCTCTGGACTTGGATCTATCTCGGAACTCTCAACACCGGACTGATAACTTAATTGTGGGCAGCTTATGATGATTTGGGCAGACATCGGTTGGCGGAACCATGTCATGATAGAAACCTCCATAGTACAGACTCCTGATAATCCTTTGATGTAAGGAAAATAAAACCAGTTTTTACGCAAACAAAACTCAGATACAGAGCCACAAAGCCATATTGCATATAGTATAGTTTTATCATTTGTTTTTCTTATAGTGATCTTGCCGGTACATTCAATGTACTGACCTACACGGCTGCAACGTATCATGTTGCAGGATTTTTATACGACGAGTGAGTTTCGTTGATTGGGTTACGGTCTACACTCAACCTGCCGATGGCGTTGATGGGACTCCACACCTGATTGATTGTTTCCGCTGAGACTATGAGGTATATATCAGTTTTACGTTATTTATACATGTGATTGCACTTTGATATATACATTGATGTACTGTGTGTGCCAGCATACCGATCAAGGGATGGCACAGATGCATAGAGACTTGACCGTCTGAGGTCGGGTCGCTACAGATATGGTATCAGAGCACATGTTGATTGTAAGACGTGACCCTAGAAATCGGAAAGCTCCTAGGACAGGAAATCTCTAAAACTTTATTTTCAAAACAATCCATTACTTCTCATCTTTTCTTATTTTAGCAAATATCCTCTCCTACCTCAAATAGTTAGAATATACCCCTTTCCCTTTTGACCACACGGAGGATCAACTGAAGCCGCTCCAAGAAGGACAAGATATCGGACAATCGATGACCATTTCAGAGTAAAGAGGATTTCATCATGCATTAGAAGAGTTGACGCTACAACAGTTGAAGACTCTGAAGACTCAAAGAACTTGAAGAATCTGAAGAATTATTTGACCCTTAGAAGACAAACCCCTGTTATATACTTACGTTAGATACGGCGATTTGTGAGTTGTCAATTGTTTGATGTTTTTCCGACAGCCACAAAAGAAAACCCGTTTCTTCAAAACTATTGTTTGTATTGTGTATATCTCCGTCCACTCTTCTCTCGTATCTCATCCCAAAACCTTTGGATCCAATAGATGGTGAATGAAGAAGGACTAGTATTCTCTGGACCGATGACTCAATGGGAGGTAGAACTATGGATTCAGAATATGGAGGATCACTTCACGAACAACTTTATTGGAAGCAAGTATGAGGTTCAATACGCTCTTCGGTACTTTACAAAAAGTGTTGCAACCTGGTGGAAAATGCATCAAGCCATACAAGGATGCAACGGAGCAAGAACTTGGGAGGAATTCAAGAAGACTCTGTTAAGATCCCGTCTCATCCGGAAGCACTATGATAGCTCGAAGAAGAAACTTTGTGCCTGCAAGGTTTGCGGAGAAATAGGACACACCCAGGAAGAAAACAAGGATGGATGCCCCCATTGTGAGGAAAATCACTCAGACGAAGTATGCCCGACTGGCCAGGGTACTTGTTTCCTGTGTGAAGGAACTACGCACAACCCTGTTCAGTGTCACCTTTACCCCAAGGTACAAGAAATAACCAAGAAGCAGAAAGAAGCCCTCAGGAAAAGTTTAGAACCTGTGATGAAGGAAGTTGTTGAAGACCCTGAAGAAGAAGGCCTAATTAGGTTTTACTCCAACGCTTGCTATTCATGTGGAGAAGAAGGACATTATTCTCAGTATTGCACAAAGGAAAGAGAAGAGTATCCCGGAGGTTTCCCGACAACAGAAGTGAAGTTTGACCCTCGGGAAATAGAAGCTCTGATCATTACGGAGAAATCTATGAAGAGAAAATGAAGGCAACCCCAGAACAACCCAATTTCTGCAGAGAAGGACCTGAGTCATATCACTTGTTACAGGTGCAAGGATTTAGGTCATTACGCTAGTAAATGTCCAGAAAAGAAGACAAGAATCCAAGGAGCGTACATAATCACAAAGAAGCCCCGAGACATGTCGGAAGTCATTTGTTTTCGCTGCAAGGAAGCAGGACATTATGCTACAAAATGTCCCGACAAGATGAAAGCTGGAGCTGAGTAGTTGGAATTTTGATATTGGTAATAAGTGTAGTAGGAAGCAATTGTTTCCATAAGGATATGGAGTTGAATTTATGTAATGAAATTCTCGGATATTGTAATGAATTCATGAAATCAATAAAGTTAATGTGTCATGATTTCATACGTGGATTTTTTTGAGTTGTTACTGTATGAACAAAGATTTTGACCATTTTTTAGGATATGAGAAATATGGTCTATGGATGAAATTGTGCATTGCACTTTAAGGGTGGTAGTACCCTATGAGAACACCAGATCTATGGAAATGAAAAATGTATCCCGCCGAGGAGTTTTGTTTTCGGTATGATGGATATGAAGGAATGAAGTATTATTGGATTTAAATGGAGGTGTAATGTTGGAATATGGAACAATTGTAACTCCCACAATGAGTTCAAGCTGTGCAAGTATTGAAGTGGGCACATAACCCACAGGCCCAGGAAATTAATAAGGATCAAGAACTCCTGGGAAGAAGAAATATTGGAACAAGCTATGATTTGATCAGCAGACGTTTCGTAGGAGGTTACGCAAAAACCGAGAGTCGTGAAGAAACGATAGATGTTTTGTTTGGCTTGCAGAACCAAAGGATATACCCGAACCCAGTTCGAGTACAAGAGAAATTCTGCAATGCTTGTGAGAATGCCCGGGTGTTAGAAATGGGAGATTCGCTAAACCTTATACAAGGTAATGATTCGGGTGCGCAATGGATTGATCACCATACCGACTTACTCTTGTCATTCGCTCTTGCTATTTGGAATGGTAAATCTGAGTGACTTACCCATAGTAGAGAGACGACGATGTCAAAACCTTGTTTAAACCCTAGAATGGTAGGACGACTTATCCATGTATTGGCAACCGTTGCCAACCGTAGGTTATACGGTGAGATTCAACTTAGACCCTTTTTTCCTGCAGGAGAAACGAATAATGGTTGACCACCATGAGAATACCGATAGTTGTTTAGTATTGCCGACAGACCTGTCAGATATGAAGACCAGTCTCGGAAGAACCTCACCAGGATCAAAGGACACATGTTTGAGGAAAAGTTTATGACCCTACCGGAAGAGCCTCAATGAAGGAGTTATTCCAGAGAGTATGAGAAGACCGACACCGTCAACCCAAAGGGACGGATTACATGAGTTCAATCGGAAACATAACCCTGCTTTTAAGTGTGGTAGCACACTAGACCATTCCGATCAATGGAATTGCTAGAAGACCCCCAAACCCTAACCTTTTCTAGCTAGCCTCTTCGAATCTCGAGGACGAGATTCATTTTAAGTGTGGTAGGTTTGTAACATCCCAAAATTCTAAATTTTGGAATGTTATATTAAATATATTTTTTTGATTGTCTGTTTGATTGTGGTGTGATTTGCTTGTGTGAAACTGAGTGAAATTTGAAACTTTTTGAAAGTTGAATTAGAGGGAATGAAATGACTTTCCCAAACTTTCACTTTGCATTTATGATCTCCATGAATTCAAATTCATTTCATCAGAAAACCCTAGAGTGAAGATGATATGACTTCTTCCATTTAAAGAAATGAAAAGGGGTTTGAAAAGATTTGAATTCCATTCGGGAATATTTCAAGTTCAGAAACTTTAGGCAACTCAATGATTTTCATGAGAGAAGATAAAATGATTTCTTCAAATTATATGAAATATGAGTTGGAAGTTTAAAAGAAGCAAATTGGGAGTGGTTTGAAATTCAAATTCAAAACCACTTACGAGTTATTTTGGTTTTTATTCAAATTATTTTTCTCTAGAAATAAAATATATGAAAATTAGGGTAAAATGATTCCCTACAGTAGAAAAATGGAGAAAAATACATTTGAAATCATTTTGGTATTTAAAAAATGTTTTATTGGGTTTTAGCGCAATAGCAGCATTGTTTGACTTTTGTGAATAGTTGTGGATTTTATGTGCATATAAAAGTATGTTCATGTTTTAGGAATTTTTATTCTAAAAATTTTGGTATATAATATGCCTATATAAAATGTTTTATTTTTATTTTGTGTATTTGTTTGCATCGCTGTTTATAAAAAAAACAGCCCAGCGCCCGCCAGGCCAGTCGGCCCAGCAGACCGAGCCAGGCCAGCCTTAGCGCCCAGGCTTGCACGAGAGCTGCCCTAGCGAGCGCTCCCTACTCCCAGGAGCCGCCGCCACCCTTTTCCTCGTTCTCTCTCTCCCACGTAACCCTCTCTCCCCTCATTTTTTTCCTCTTATGTGTCTTTCCTCTTATCGCTGGGGTCCACCTTGTCTTCAACTTCCTGTACACGAAACAGAGGAGGTCAGCACACGCACGACGCCGCCACCGCGCACGCGATGGCCAAATCCTAGCCCACGGCCTACCTCCTGCCCAAGGAAAACATCCTATATATACCCCTACCCCTAATCTCGCGATCCCATTCGAAAACTCTAAAACCATCCACAGCCGCCACCATCGCCGTTCGGATCTCGCTGCAGCCGCCGCTGTCCGCCGTCTATTCCGACACCGGTGAGCTCTCCTAGCTTCTCCAACTCCGGCCAACGGCCTAGTTTACCCCCCACGTTCTATTTCGACATGATTTTTCTCTCCTTCGTCATATACAGAGGCAGCCCCAACTCCGCGAGCTCTGCCGGAGCACTGAGCTCTGCCGCCTCGTCTTCGTCATCTCCGCTGTCCCCGACGACCCCTCACCCCACCTTCAACAAAAATCGGTCGCCCTAAAAGAGCCGCACCCGCTGGACATCGCCGCCTCCACCGCCGGCGACCTGAGCTACCACCCCGCCGGCGCCCTACTTCCCTGCGAGCGCCAACCTCTCTGTAAGCAACAGCAACGAGCGCCTCCCTCCGTTTGTTTCTTTTTTTTGAAACGTTAAGTGCAATAATATTAGATCGGTTTAGTAGATCGGTTTTCCTTATAGATCGGTTCCTCGGTTTAGATCGAACTGGCTCCCTGGTCTTCTGTTAAATAAATGCACGTGTACGTATTGTTAAGTTTCGCCCGAGCGTTTGGTAGCTACAGATTGCACCCCGTAGGCCCAATAGCGCCCTTTTGTTTTTTTCCTGTATTTTCGTTCTGTTTTTAAAACAGAAAAGTTTCAGTTTTGTAAATTCTATATCTCTTAGGGTATTTAGAGTTTTTGATTGATTATTTTTGCGCTAGTTTGCAAATTTCCTAAAGTTTCTGTATAAAATAGTTTCGGCCATGTTTTAGTTTTTAAAAATTGTTTTATGTGGGTTTTAGTCAGATTAGTATTTCTGCTATAATATGAGCTAGAATTAATATTTTTAGGCGATTCTTTTTCCCACTGCTTTGTTTTGACCTTGCCTAGCAGTAGGATTAATTCGGGTATTTATATATTTTATTAAAATTAGTTTTTCAAGAAAAGAACACTGCGCTAGTTATTTTTAACTTGCTGTTGTTTTCTGTTGTTTTCATTATTTTTAAAACTTATTTTCACCTCTGTTATATTTTATTTCAGATTGTTTTCTGCAGTTATAGAGGCTGAACTTTTACTTACAGAAAAATAAAATGTTTTATTTCTTTTTCTTACTAGTTTTGTTTTAAGCATAATTAGAGTTATAATTTAGCTTCTTATGTGTTTCCTTTTGCTAGTAAAACTTTATGAAAAATACTTTCTGTTAACTTAGTTGATTTAAATTTTATTGTCTGTTAAAATTATTACTTTAGTAGTTTCTTTGTTAAGTTTTACTTAGGACAAAACTATTTTTGTAGTTAAGGTGTTATTCGTTTTGTATTGGGTTTTCTTATTGAGTTTTTTTATTATTATTGTTAGATTTGCTTGCTAGAATGCTTGCTTATGTGAATGTCATGTTTGTTATTATAGATTTCATCGGAGAGTTGCGTATAGTCCTATCAAGTTATTTTTGAGAGCGTTGTTATCTGCATCAAGTAATACCAGGCAAGTTCACTTTGACCATGTTTTTCTTACCTATGTTTTATTTGCATGTAGTAGCACCCTTTCAATAATCCCTCCAGTAGTGATATTGATTTCTTGTAGTTGAGTAGAATGCATGAGGTAGGAACCCATCTCCCTGTTATCAAGCCCGGGACGTTATATAGTTTTAATGCTACGCTATACTAGACGGGGTTTGGTATGAGTGCACGAGAGTGGTGTGAAGAAGGAGGACTCTACGTCAGTGACGACAACTTCATGATGGCATCGGCGAGGACTGCATCTTCAGGACTCCAAGACCTCAAGATTTCGAGACTCGAGACAAGAATTCAATACACACTACTGGGTGAAGGACGGTTGACGGGCATCCTGGAGAAACCAGTGGATGGCCGGGATGCATGGAGAAGCGCCATGACATCTTGCGGAAAGCTTCACCCAGACTCAAAGAGACGGAAGAATACTTCATGCCCGGAAGCTTACCTGTGCAACCGCAAGTCACTATGGGCTCTGGCTTGGTTGACCTTAGCTGTGACTCTAGCTGGGACGGTGCTAGCAGATGTAGAACTACGGTAGGATTGGATGAGCATCGGACAGTGGTCAGGGGAACTCTTCGGAACACCATGTTTTCGTCGTCTTGTTCTCAAACACGCTGAAGTGCGAGAACGAAGAAAAGAGGGATCGAATCTTGCAGGTAAAGTGTACAAACCTCTGCAAAGGGTTAAAACCTAATCGGTTAGCCGTGTCCCCGGTTAGGGACAATTTGAGCCTCTGGACTTGGATCTATCTCGGAACTCTCAACACCGGACTGATAACTTAATTGTGGTCAGCTTATGATGATTTTGGGCAGACATCGGTTGGCGGAACCATGTCATGATAGAAACCTCCATAGTACAGACTCCTAATAATCCTTTGATGTAAGGAAAATAAAACCAGCTTTTACGCAAACAAAACTCAGATACAGAGCCACAAAGCCATATTGCATATAGTATAGTTTTATCATTTGTTTTTCTTACAGTGATCTTGCCGGTACATTCAATGTACTGACCTACACGGCTGCAACGTATCATGTTGCAGGATTTTTATACGACGAGTGAGTTTTGTTGATTGGGTTACGGTCTACATTCAACCTACCGATGGCGTTGATGGGACTCCACACCCGATTGATTGTTTTCGCGGAGACTATGAGGTATATATCAGTTTTACGTTATTTATACATGTGATTGCACTTTGATATATACATTGATGTAATGTGTGTGCCAGCATACCGATAAAGGGATGGTACAGATGCATAGAGACTGTCTGAGGTCGGGTCGCTACATACACATATTCATAATATTGATGCCAAAAGATGCAAAGTTGATAATGATAGTGCAACATATTTGTGGCACTCCCGTTTGGGTCATATTGGTGTAAAGCGCATGAAGAAACTCCATTCTGATGGACTTTTGGAAACACTTGATTATGAATCACTTGGTACTTGCGAACCATGCCTCATGGGCAAGATGACTAAAACTCCGTTCTCCGGAACAATGGAGAGAGCAACAGATTTATTGGAAATCATACATACCGATGTATGTGGTCCAATGAACATTGAGGCTCGCGGTGGGTATCGTTATTTTCTTACCTTCGCAGATGATTTGAGCAGATATGAGTATATCTACTTGATAAAACATAAGTCTGAAACATTTGAAATGTTCAAAGAATTTTAGAGTGAAGTGGAAAATCATCGTAACAAGAAAATAAAGTTTCTGCCATCTGATCGTGGAGGAGAATATTTGAGTTATGAGTTTGGTCTTCATTTGAAACAATGCGGAATAGTTTCGCAACTCACGCCACCCGGAACACCACAGTGTAATGGTGTGTCCGAACGTCGTAATCATACTTTACTAGATATGGTACGATCTATGATGTCTCTTACTGATTTACCGTTATCGTTTTGGGGTTATGCTTTAGAGACAACTGCATTCACGTTAAATAGGGCACCATCTAAATCCGTTGAGACGACACCTTATGAACTGTGGTTTGGCAAGAAACCCAAGTTGTCATTTCTTAAAGTTTGGGGCTACGATGCTTATGTGAAAAAGTTTCAACCTGATAAGCTCGAACCCAAATCGGAGAAATGTGTCTTCATAGGATACCCAAAGGAGACTGTTGGGTACACCTTCTATCACAGATCCGAAGGAAAGACATTCGTTGCTAAGAATGGATCCTTTCTAGAGAAGGAGTTTCTCTCGAAAGAAGTGAGTGGGAGGAAAGTAGAACTTGATGAGGTAATTGTACCTGCTCCCTTATTGGAAAGTAGTTCATCACAGAAATCAGTTCCTGTGACTACTACACCAATCAGTGAGGAAGCTAATGATGATGATCATATAACTTCAGATCAATTTACTACTAAACCTCGTAGGTCAACCAGAGTAAGATCCGCACCAGAGTGGTACGGTAATCCAGTTCTGGAGGTCATGTTACTTGACCATGATGAACCTACAAACTATGAGGAAGCAATGATGATCCCAGATTTCGCGAAATGGCTTGAGGCCATAAAATCTGAGATGGGATCCATGTATGAGAACAAAGTGTGGACTTTGGTTGACTTGCCCGATGATCGGCAAGCCATCGAGAATAAATGGATCTTCAAGAAGAAGACCGACGTTGATGGTAATGTTACTGTCTACAAAGCTCGACTTGTTGCAAAAGGTTTTCGACAAGTTCAAGGAGTTGACTACGATGAGACATTCTCACCCGTAGCGATTCTTAAGTCCGTCCGAATCATGTTAGCAATTGCTGCATTTTATGATTATGAAATTTGGCAAATGGATGTAAAGACTGCATTCCTGATTGGATTTCTGGAAGAAGAGTTGTATATGATGCAACCCGAAGGTTTTATCAATCCAAAAGATGCTAACAAAGTGTGCAATCTCCAGCGATCCATTTATGGACTGATGCAAGCATCTCGGAGTTGGAATAAACGTTTTGATAGTGTGATCAAAGCATATGATTTTATACAGACTTTTGGAGAAGCCTGTACTTACAAGAAAGTGAGTGGGAGCTCTATAGCATTTCTAATATTATATGTGGATGACATATTGTTGATTGGAAATGATATAGAATTTCTGGATAGCATAAAAGGATACTTGAATAAGAGTATTTCAATGAAAGACCTCGGTGAAGCTGCTTATATATTGGGCCTCAAGATCTATAGAGATAGATCAAGACGCTTAATTGGACTTTCACAAAGCACATACCTTGATAAAGTTTTGAAGAAGTTCAAAATGGATCAGTCAAAGAAAGGGTTCTTGCCTGTGTTACAAGGTGTGAAGTTGAGTCAGACTCAATGCCCGACCACTGCAGAAGATAGAGAGAAAATGGAAGTCATTCCCTATGCTTCAGCCATAGGTTCTATCATGTATGCAATGCTGTGTACCAGACCTGATGTGTGACTTGCTATTAGTTTAGCAGGGATGTACCAAAGTAATCCAGGAGTGGATCACTGGACAGCGGTCAAGAACATCCTGAAATACCTGAAAAGGACTAAGGATACGTTTCTCATTTATGGAGGTGACAAAGAGCTCATCGTAAATGGTTACGTTGATGCAAGCTTTGACACTGATCCGGATGACTCTAAGTGACAAACTGGATACGTATTTATATTGAACGGTGGAGCTGTAAGTTGGTGCAGTTCTAAGCAAAGCGTCGTGGCGGGATCTACGTGTGAAGCGGAGTACATAGCTGCTTCGGAAGCAGCAAATGAAGGAGTCTGGATGAAGGAGTTCATATCCGATCTAGGTGTCATACCTAGTGCATCGGGTCCAATGAAAATCTTTTGTGACAATACTGGTGCAATTGCCTTGGCAAAGGAATCCAGATTTCACAAGAGAATCAAGCACATCAAGAGATGCTTCAGTTCCATCCGTGATCAAGTCAAGGAGGGAGACATAGAGATTTGCAAGATACATACGGACCTAAATGTTGCACACCCGTTGACTAAGCCTCTCTCACGAGCAAAACATGATCAGCACCAAGACTCCATGGGTGTTAGAATCATTACTGTGTAATCTGGATTATTGACTCTAGTGCAAGTGGGAGACTGAAGGAAATATGCCCTAGAGGCAATAATAAAGTTGTTATTTATATTTCCTTATATCATGATAGATGTTTATTATTCATGCTAGAATTGTATTAACCTGAAACTTAGTACATGTGTGAATACATAGACAAACAGAGTGTCACTAGTATGCCTCTACTTGACTAGCTCGTTGAATCAAAGACGGTTAAGTTTCCTAGCCAGAGACATGAGTTGTCGTTTGATTAACGGGACCACATCATTAGAGAATGATGTGATTGACTTGACCCATCCGTTAGCTTAGCACGATGATCGTTTAGTTTCTTGCTATTGCTTTCTTCATGACTTATACATGTTCCTATGACTATGAGATTATGCAACTGCCGAATACCGGAGGAACACTTAGTGTGCTATCAAACGTCACAACGTAACTGGGTGATTATAAAGATGCTCTACAGGTGTCTCCGATGGTGTTTGTTGAGTTGGCATAGATCGAGATTAGGATTTGTCACTCCGAGTATCGGAGAGGTATCTCTGGGCCCTCTCGGTAATGCACATCACTATAAGCCTTGCAAGCAATGTGACTAACGAGTTACTTGCGGGATGATGCATTACGGAACGAGTAAATAGACTTGCCGGTAACGAGATGGAACTAGGTATTGAGATACCGACGATCGTATCTCGGGCAAGTAACATACCGATAACAAAGGGAACAACGTATGTTGTTATGCGGTTTGACCGATAAAGATCTTCGTAGAATATGTAGGAACCAATATGAGCATCCAGGTTCCGCTATTGGTTATTGACCGGAGACGAGTCTCGGTCATGTCTACATAGTTCTTGAACCCGTAGGGTCCGCACGCTTAACGTTCAGTGACGATCGGTATTATGAGTTTATGTATTTTGATGTACCGAATGTATTTCGGAGTCCCGGATGTGATCACGGACATGACGAGGAGTCTCGAAATGGTCGAGACATAAAGATTGATATATTGGACGGCTATGTTCGGACACCGGAAGCGTTCCGGGAATTTTCGGATAAAACCGGAGTGCCGGAGGGTTATCGGAACCCCCGGGGGAACTAATGGGCCTCGATGGGCCTTATTGGAGAGAGAGAGGGGCGACCAGGGCAGGCCGTGCGCCCCCTCCCCCTTGAGTCCGAATAGGACAAGGAAGGAGGCGGCGCCCCCCTTTCCTTTCTCCCTCTCCCTCTCCTTCCTTCCCCCTCTCTCCCTTTTGGTGGAAACCTACTAGGACTTGGAGTCCTAGTAGGATTCCCCTCTTGGGGGCGCGCCAAGGAGGGCCGGCCGGCCTCCCCCCCCCTCCTTTATATACGTGGGGAGGGGGCACCCTAGAACACACAAGTTGATTGTTTAGCCGTGTGTGGTGCCCCCCTCCACAGATTTCCACCTCGGTCATATCGTTGTAGTGCTTAGGCAAAGCCCTGCGTCGGTAACTTCATCATCGCCGTCATCACACCGTCGTGCTGACGAAGCTCTCCCTCGACACTCAGCTGGATCTAGAGTTCGTGGGACGTCACCGAGCTGAATGTGTGCAGATCGCGGAGGTGCCGTACTTTCGGTACTAGGATCGGTTGGATCGTGAAAACGTACGACTACATCAACCGCATTGTCATAACGCTTCCGCTTTCGGTCTACGAGGGTACGTGGACAACACTCTCCCCTCTCGTTGCTATGCATCACCTAGATGGATCTTGCGTGTGCGTAGGAATTTTTTTGAAATTACTGCGTTCCCCAACACATCATAGACCTACGGGTCCGTAGGCAGTAGCTAGATGGCTTCCTCTCTCTCTTCTGATTCTCAATACAATGGTGTCTTGGAGATCTATTTGATGTAACTCTTTTTGCAATGTGTTTGTTGGGATCCGATGAACTTTGAGTTTATGATCAGATCTATATCCATGAATACTATTTGAGTCTTCTTTTGATCTCTTATATGCATGATTATTTATAGCCTCATATTTCTTCTTCGAATATTTGGTTTAGTTAAGCCAACTAGATCGATTTTTCTTGCCATTGGGAAGAGGTGCTTTGTGATCGGTTCGATCGTGCGCTGTTCTTTCCCAGTGACAGAAGGGGTAGCAAGACACGCATGTATCGTTGCTATTAAGGATAAAAATATGGGGGCTATTCCTACATGAATAGATATCGTCTACATCATGTCATCATTCTTATTGCATTACTCCATTTCTCCATGAACTTAATACACTAGATGCATGCTGGATAGCGGTCGATGTGCGGAGTAATAGTAGTATATGCAGGTAGGAGTCGGTCTACTAATGTTGGACGTGATGCCTATATATTGATCATTGCCTTGGATATCGTCATAATTATTCGATCTTCTATCAATTGCCCAACAGTAATTTGTTTACCCACCGTGTGTTATTTTCTTGGGAGAAGCCACTAGTGAAATCTACGGCCCCGGGGTCTATTGTTTATCATATTTGCTTTGAGATCTATTTTTATTTGCTTTTGTTTTTAGATCTATTATTCTCAAAACCCAAAAATACCTTGCTGCACTTTTTTGTTACTTATTTTATTTCGCGTTTTATCAAGATCTGTTTATCCAATCTACCATAATTTTTATCCCGTCAACTTGACAATTTCTGGCGCCGTTACCCGAAGAGGGATTGACAACCCCTCATAAGCGTCGGGTTGCAAGTATTTGTTCTTTGTGTGCAGGTACCGTTTACATAGTGTTGCTTGGTTCTCCTACTGGATTGATACTTTGGTTTCATAACTGAGGGAAATACCGACGTAGTTCAAGCGACATCAATGTGCGATGGATATGATTCAGAAAGAAGAAATAAGAGGTTGACGAGTTTCGTTTTGCTTTCTTGAGTATAGGGATCCTGCACTATTAAGAGGGGATCGATAGGGTTAGTAAAAGATTTGCTCAATTCATTATGGTTTCAAAAATCCTTTTCTATATACTTGCCTCTAAGCTATACATCTCACACAATCCTTCTAAGTCCTAGGTGATCTCACTCTACATAGGGCATGCCGGATGTCTGGGCTCTAGCTGGCTGTCCGGGCTCTAGCCGGATATCCGGGCTATCCTCTACAGCACCTTTCTCTCCTTCATATCTCTGTTGGCCAAATGTCCGACGTGAAGCCGGACCTCTATGAGTGCTCTACATGACCGGATCAAAGATCCAAATCGTAATGTCGTGGCATACATAATCAGAAAATAGGATTCATGAGAGTGTTTTCTTTAGCTGTTCCTTAAGAAAGCTTGTACGTCAATCTGTATAGCCATTGGTCCCCTTCTCCTTAGTCGTTGGCATGGACGCCATTCTTCCCAGTGAACTCGATGATTCCTTCCCTGCGCGTTTTGCTCGACGACGATATGACTGATAATCATAAGCGAGAGGCTCTGCTCTCGAAACTTGACCTCCTCGATTCGATCGCTGATAATGACACCACGTCTGTAGCATCTACTGCTATTGCAAGGCCCGAAGCACGTGGGAGAATGTTCATTTTTTCTGGATCAGATTAGCAAAAGCAAGCAAGCGATCTGCATCAACTTTTTCCATTTTATGCCATATGAATAAGAGATTCCTTTTAGTTAGAAAGCTCGCATAGAAGTTTGCTATCAAAGACCTCGGTATTCTTTTCATCCGTGGTTTCCCACTTCTCTGTATCTGGGTGAATGCCTCTACCTGCTTGTCTTGGGCCTGCTCTAGTTTTGGTGCTGCTAACTAAGGGTTGAATTTCTTGACTTGATGAAGAGGAATCTGAGTATCTTTGGTCTTGAAGAGTCAGGCCAATCCAACCCAAAAATGTTTCTAAAAGATTATTGGTAAGCCATCTGGGCCAGGAGCTGTATTGGTTTTCATCTCTTTAACTACTAACTCTATTTCCTCCATCGTGAAAGGCTTAGTCAACTCTTCATTGTCTAGTTCTGATAGCATGTCACCACCTCCCACCTATCCTACACATTTGATCAAGGTTGTCACTTCGAAGCTATAGTCAAGGTGCACAGGGTCTTACCGTCTAGCCGTTGGTACTCCGGATCTTCACGGAGAATTCAATTTCACCGGGTCCGTGTTGGAGACAGCGGGCCAGTCGTTACACCATTCGTGCAGGTCGCTAGATCCCGCGTCCGGATGTCCGGCCTCCCCCGGATATCTGACTCAACCTATCCAGTAACTTGGCTTTTTTTGGGGTAGCTAGCGCTGGATGTTCGGGCCTTCCCGGTCCTCCGGATGTCCGGGACGTCTCCGGTAAGCCGGCCCCCATCCTACACAGAACCCTGCTTATTTCCTATATGTGTCTGCCGGATGTCCGACCCCTACCGCCGGATGTCCGGCATTTCAACGGACTGCCAGATGTCTGGGACATGGTCCGGATGTCCGGGTCCTATGGTTCTGCTCTGTTGTATGTGTTCATATGACACTTTCTCTAATCCGGATGTCCAGCCCCTGGCCTGAATGTCCGGCCCGACGCATTCACTTACACTACAACGGTCATATTTGCACTACCACTATATATTGCCTTTTCCACTCCGGGAGAAGGTTGACCATTCACTTTGAGCTAACCCTAGAACACATTTCACTCTCTCTCTCTCTCTCTCTCTCTCTCTCTCTCTCTCTCTCTCTCAACCTCATACACCAAATCCTAGATCGTGGAGGGATTTGAGAGAGTTCTCAAGAAGTTGTCCAATCAAGTGATAGATCCACTCCTTCCCCTTATCTTGACCAAGGAATTCGTGTTTTGAGCAAGTCTTGAGCTTTTCCCCATCATTCTTGTTACTCTTGGAGGTTGGAGACTCCTAGGTGGTAGGAGTTCTTCGGAAAGGAAATGCTCATTGTGATTACCCCTGAAAAGTTTGTGAGGGTTTGGAGATCACCCCAAGGTCTACCACTAGTGGTTGGGAATCACCTTCGTGGTGATATCTCAAAGAGAGAATAGGGTGAGCCTTCGTGGCATTGTTGTGCCTTCGTGGTAATATCCACCCCTCTAAACGGTGACGTCACTTCCCTCCAAGGAAGTGAACATCGGCATACATCCTCGTCTCTCGGAGTTGCGGTTATTCCTAAACTAGCTCCCTACTTGTATTTATTTGTCTGTTACTCTTTACTTGCTTTATATTGTGCTTGCCTATCTAAATACTAGTGTATTTGTTCACCTTGCTTAGCACTCATATCACCTTTGCATTTATTAGGCTTACTTTCATATTCCGCAACATTGCCTAAAATTGCTAAGTAATAATTCAAATTTGTAATTGTACCTATTCAACCCCCCCCCCCCTCTTTAGATCCATCTCGATCCTTTCATACCCATTGTGAGACATTTTGACTGCTGGTCTTGGGTCCCATCCCTCCCAAGTCTGGAAGTCGATATGGAAGGCAGGGGCGTGATGTAGCTATGATGAAAAAACCCAACCACCATCACATGTACGAGGACATCTACAATGCCTAACCTGTGAAAGAAAAAGGTGTGTACATGGAGTAAAGGAATTGTTAATCAACTCCTATTCGGACTCTAATTTCTAATAGAAGAAAGAGTAAAAGAGAAGGCACACTACATAGGCCCACCTGTCTCTTCCTGGGCCAGCGCATAGACGCATCAGGTAAGCCAGCCTATGGCCAGAAGTCGACGGCAAAAAAGATGGGACACTCGCAAAAGGTCAACAGGATGAATAACAATGCCCCTCCAATTAATATATAGCTCTTACCAGATGAATAAATAGTTCTAAAAACACATGAATAAATTTTGCTAAAAACCCGGATGAATAAATAATGCAACGATGTTATATATTTGAAATTTGGAATATATTGTTCATCTATTATATCACTAAAAAAAACACAAAAAAGCCACCATGATTTATCCAAATAGGTTAAAAATATATGATCCACTGATTTTGCTTTTGATGTACAAAATTAAAGAAAACCTCAAAGTTACGGAAAACATTAACATGTACACATATTTCACACTGGGTGCATTGCTTGATGTAGAGGCCAGGGTAGTCCTCCGTTTAAGAAAAAACATCCAACACATAAAGTTCCATTGTTAATATGGCCCATTATTATACTAGAAAAAGGAAAACCGGTGCCAAATTTAGATTCAATGCCTGCGGCAAGTTAGACAAAAAAAAGATGAGACGTGCATCATAAGGATTCATCATTCACATGTACATGTACAGGAAAGTAGCACCTTTCTATTGTCAAAAGAATTATATTATTAAAACAAGAGACAAATAAGCCATCACGTTCATCCACACAGACTAAATAATCTTAACCATTAATTTTTAGATATAGATGGCTGAGATTAAAATATATAGCGTTACACACAAATAATGTGTACAAGCGATGTTGTGTTGCACAAAGAAACTTTGTCACGTACATGTCCCTTCTAAGTTCTACTGTAAGGAATAGCGAGAAGAACATGTAGTCCGAAAAGAAAAAGGTCCAACATGGATGATGCCAAGTCCAACTTAGATACATGCAAACCATCACGTACACATTAGAAAAGGAAACTTATTTTTTTGAACTTAGAAAAGAAAACTTATATGTGAAGGTCTATTCGGAAGAAAAAAAAATTGCATATACATAACACGTACTGGTGAGTCCAACTTTGATACGGCTAAATCACGTACACATTAGGAAATAACTTCCGGAAATGATTTTTAGAAGAAAAAAAAGAGTATGTCAACTTGCAAGGAAATATAATTCTGGAAAGGATTTTTAAAAGTAAAATATCCGCCAACCTACAAGGAAATATACTATTCCTACAAAGTATAGCCTGCTACCGTTGCCCAAAAAAAAGTATAGCACCCTGGTACGTGAACAATGCTGGACATATTGGTCATGCAAAAAAGGTTGCCGAACCTGGACAAATAGAGAGCCACCAGATTAATAATTTTCTACGCACAAATATATATGTACAGCTACTCATGGCTGGTCAAGACTTTCAAAATAATAATACTAGGCAATTCTTTTATTATAGACAGATAAATAATACATTTCGATTTACATGTGAAGTTCAAAATAAATAATAAACAAATTTAATTATTAATTCAATTGTAGGGTTTAAATTTCCCTAAAGTTGAACATTATTTGATTACAATTCGATTAGAATATAAGTTGATGGCCAACAACATGGCCACAAAGATAATCTATGACAGGATTCGGTAAGACAAGAAAAGGTATTATTTGATCAATATACACCAGTAGTCATGTAACCTTAGATAGTCAGACTGCGCAAACAATTGGAGTAAGAAGATATTGTCCCGACCATCTGGAAGCATGCATGGAATATTCACATGAATGATATTGTGCTATCTAGAAACACAATTGCAAGATATATAGTTGTGACGCAAAAAAATGAAGTGCTCACAAAGTTTGTCCATTTAATTATAGATAAAATGGTTTGGCATGGTTGGGCGCTAACCAGCACGTCAAAGACTTTATCGACAATAATACATTTAACAAAAAGATTTCAGCTGCTACTTGATCATCTTTTCTCAAGACAGACATTCCACCTACAATGTATGTTTCATATGTTAAATGATACAACATTGGGAATTGGCAAACATTTGACTAGGGGTTGGGGATAGAGATAGACAAAGAGTAGTAGAAGTCTGAAATCTTAAGATTAGCATGATCAACGTGCCGTTGCACGTCAATGGTTTTGCAGTTTAGGGTGCTGATCTTTATCACGGACCAATGTGCGCTTAGAAAAAAAATACAATTACATGCAAATTCCCGAGTCTGAACTTTTTCCCGGAGATTCACGTTTTCTCTATTATATTTGTACATAACCAAAATGTTGGTGGACAATACAGTACAAAATATATCTATTGTACCTGATTTAACTACATGGAGTGTTTAGCAAAATAAAAATAAAAATAGGAAGGTACAATTCTTATCGTATGTAGTATGTAGTGAATTGTTTTATTTTTCATAAAAAAAATAAAACAGAAGTGACAAGCAGCTCTAGAGAGACCCGGTGAGAAATTATTTTAGCAATTTCCCTATCATTTGCTGACTACATTTGTATAGAGTGGATAGTGGGAGTATTTAACCAAAAACTACCACATTTCATGGAAACGTGACAGAAAACTACCACTTTACGATTTTGTGCAGAAAACTACCACTTTTGTCCTAATCCGTGGCAAAAAACTACCAAGTCTCGAAACCGGTCGCTTCGCCCGCGCTAAGCACCAAACTAACCAGCCGGTTCCACGTTTCTGGTGCCACAGTCGCCAACCGACGCCCGCCGCGTGTTAACGGCCGTTAATAGCGCGCCCGCGGTCGGAAACGGCGTCGTCAGAGGATCAGCATCAAATGGCCGGTCTCACGTTTTGGTGCATTGAACGCAAACCGACATCCGCCGTTTCCGACCGCGGATGCGCCGTTAACGCGCGGCGGGCGTCGGTTGGCCACCGTGGCACCTGAAATGTGGGACCGGCTGGTCAGTTTGGTGCTTAGCGCGGGCGAAGCGATCGGTTTCGAGACTTGGTAGTTTTTTGCCATGGATTAGGACAAAAGTGGTAGTTTTTCGCACAAAATCGTAAAGTGGTAGCTTTCTGTCACGTTTCCGTGAAATGTGATAATTTTTGGTTAAATACTCGGATAGTGGTATAGATAATTATGTTACGAGGAGAAGACACATAAGTATATTTATGGGTACAAATGTGGATCGGTTTCCTAAGATTTTTTTGATGAAGTATCCAAAAGGTATCCTTGGCGTGAATACTGAAATAAGAAAAGTGAAACTACCAGTATCAAAGCCAAGGAACAGAAGCCCGCTTTGATCCGTACTTGGATAGTTCAATTTCTATAATTGCTATCATGTTTCATAAAACTGGCATTGGATGACCCACTAGTTTGGGCCTATAATTTTTTTTGTACCTTGATTTATTAATGAAAATTACCGTAGAACAATTGTTCTACGGTTTCGGCTCAAAAAAATGTGAAACTGTGAAAGCTAGAGATTTCTACCAAAGCCTATGGTTAGGCATGGCGGGAGATATGCCATGGTTCTAATTATCTTCACATAACCAAATCTTTACCAAATTTTTTACAAAATTATGAAAATATAAGTAGCAAAGCTTAATTATAGTTTTTTGGCAGATGCATAATGTAGATAGGCTTTTATATGAATAGTGATGTAGTAATGGATCAATTGAAAGGAGATACTTACAGAAAACTGCTCAAAAAAGAAAATATACGAAGTCTAGCTGCATTGCGCGGGTGGCTCCGCTAGTTTCTTTAATCACGACAGCAATCACTGGTACAACGAGGTGCTGTACAAACGGTTTTAACCCCTTTCCGCGATGGCGTTTCGAACCGTCGCCAAGTGAGTGACTGTGATCGGGGGTCCTTACCACACGATCCAAAAACCGTCGAAGATAGGCCCTCCTGGCACACACGCTCGGTAAAATGAGGTCGTGTGCGACGGACGAGCGATTGAATATGATTATACAGGCCTAATCGGTTCCGGTCGTAAATACATCCCACACAGTCGGTCCCAAACAAACATTTCGTTTGTTATGTACATTCCACACAGTCAATCCAAGGAATATGTTTCCGTTCTTATGTACATCTCACACACTCAATCCAGGAAAAACGTTCCGTTCGTATGTACATGCCACACAGTCAATCCAGGGAAAACGTTTCCGTTCGTATATACATCCCACACAGTTTTATGTATAGGCTCATGTGTGATAGGTGTAACTATTACACACGCTCTGCCTCGGTTAACCGTTTGCTTTTATTCAACTACATCACACACGATTTGATCATGAAAACTGTAAGGCATTGGGCTATCCATCATAAGCGCTTCTACTGCTATAACCGTTTGCAAAGTTCCATGACCCATTTAGCAGGTTTATTAGTTTACAATTAATAATTCCAGTATTGCGCAAATTCACATTTCATATCGTATAGCTGTTTGCCAATTTTGTATCAGGCACATAAATATATTTTAACATCACAGTACGATAGCTACCTGAAAGCAACACAATATTAGAACAATATATTCATTTCCCTAATCGAGATCATTCAGACTCGTCTTATCCACCTCTGCTTTCAGTTCAGTAAAAACATGTTTTGCACTGGCCAACTGGGAAAGTGCCTCCTCCGTCGCCACACCATCTTAGCAAAGTCTGATTTAAAAAATATGAGCTCATTCTCCACTTTCCTCTTTTTATCCCGCATCTTCAAATATTCTTCAGCGTTGACAATATTTCCTCTAAGCCTACCTCTGTTCTCTTCCTCATACATGCTCGAGAGCTTTGCTAGGCACATCTTCAAAGACCGTGGCCACTCTTGATCAACCCACTCCAGGTAAGAACACTTTCGTTCATCCTATAATATTTAAAACTAGATCAGTAACAATTATAGGGAAATGGGTTTATAGCTAGAAAATCACCAATACTTATTTTGAAAAACTTAAGAAACATGTTAATTATGACATATCTTCTCAAAAAGATCAATGTGCAAATGAATTAATTTCTACTGAGATAACAACCAAATTCTGAAACATCAGAAGCTATAATTAACTACAACAACGCTACAGGTTCTTACTAATGTACTAAAAATAACAAATTGAACATTTTATGAAGAAGCTAAATATAACTGCAACAGCATAGCGACAGTGTTTCGATGACATCAAATTGATACTAACAGGTGTGTACATGCACAAATTGCTCTGATGCACAAATGAGGAACCCGGACTCCGGAGCACCTAGTTGCTCCAATGCCCAGTTCCTTTGTTTCATAAAGATTTAGTATTTTACTGCTTGGCTGCTCGGTTGTGTGGACCAAAGTTGGCTGCACAAACTGCTGAAGCGGTGCAAGTTAATTTTCTAATAGCACCACTGATGAGATGACAATATTTTTAGATACTAGGTACAAACTGTGACACTGTCTTAACATCCACGATAACATAGCACAGTGACAGTGCCTGAATCACATCTAACAAATGATTTTTAACAACGAAAGTCGGGCTAACCTTCTCTGCACATGCCAGAAACTTCCTCCCACTGTCCACAGATTCAAACGCAACTAGCTTCACGCATGGAGATTGATGGTGACAACGAGCAGACAGATCTTCAGCCACCCTGCTCCATTCGTTGCAACTGATGGTCCCAGGGAGCTACAAGAGGAAGAAATGACTCAAATCGACCACCGGGTTAAAATCCTTCATTCCAAGTCATAGCCCGAGAGAGAGAAGAGAGGCAAGCGATAGGTCATTGAAGAAGACCATGGCGACCCCGGTGGTAGGATGCGAGACGGCGAGATCGAGGAAGCAAGCGGGGAAGCGGCTATAGCTTAGGAAGGAAGGAAGGAAGGAGGAAACAGGGGAAATGTGACTTCTGGTCGGGGAGAAAAGGGGGTGGGGAAGGGGGGCGGGGGTAGATATTTCGACGGTTGGCCAAAAAATTTGAAATGTGGAGGGAAACTTTGCGCGCAGTGCCGCCAGATAGCGTTCACTTTGAACAATTGTGTGCATCGCAAACGATTATTTTGCTTTACGCGCATGGGATGAGTTTGATAATTAAAATTTTGGTGGAAATTTCCTTGGCCTCATCCATGTCATTGTATAATTTAACATCGTGTGTTAATTTGGACACACAAAAGAGCGTACAGCACACAAACCACTTACTGAATCAAGCAATTATAGTAATTAAACAGAGCCAGTTGACCTAAACATTGCTCTAACAAAAGACTAGCATTAAAAACAAAGCCTAAGTACGCAAAATTTTAACAAAGTCGCCGCCGCGCGGGCCTATCAATCGTCAGTGTGAGATGAGACGTCGATGACTTGTCTTGGCGACATGCCGCCGTTGGTGGACTCCGCGTCCCCCTTGCTGAAGTTGACCGCGTCCTCGTCCTCGTCCTCGGCGCCGCCCTCAAGGTTGTAGTACTCGTAGCAGTGGCTGTGCCAGAGCTCGTGTTGGTACTCATCCGCCGATTCCTCAACGGACAGACTCTTATCTACCTCGACCTCGGCCACACACAACTCCTCCTCCCGGCGCTCCTCGATCTCTGCCGCCTCCTGCATCTCCAGCTCTCGCTCGGCGATCTCATGAGGAAGCGGGTGCTCCATGGCCACCGCCGCCTTTTCGGACGTGGGTTGCATGCTGGATTCCGAGGTGGCCTGGAATATCTTGGCATGTGCGTCCTCGATCTTGGCGTGGATGGCCTTGACCCGGGCTAGGGCGACATCGGCAGCACGGACGGCAGCTCGAGCGCTCTTGGCGTTTGCAGTCGCCCTCGCAGCAGTTGCTGCAGCCGTCTTGGCTACTGCAGCTATCCTGTCGGCTGCCGCAAATGCCCTCTCAGCGGATGCGGCCGCGCTCAATGCGGATGCGGCGGCACTCTCGGCGTAGGCAGCCGCGCTCTCGGCCCAGGCGGCAGCGCTCGGGGAGGACGCGGCCACCGTATGGGCCTTCACGAAGCGTTTCCACACCGTCATCTTTGCAAGAAGGTGTTGCGGGAATGGGGATCGGGATTCATAGATTCGGGGGTTGCCGGCACTGGAGCAGATGAGTCGGCGAAGCTTAAGGAGGAAGACTTAAATAGACCCACAAATTTTCATCGCAAACGGTTCCTACAAAAAAAACTATGTGTGATGTTGTTGATATTTTTTATTAGCTGTGAAAGACGAATATGAAGTAAAGTGGCAACGGATGATGTTTTAAAAGTGCGAGAAAATTTGTAGTACTAATACAACTGTCATGTCAAATTTTGGAAAATTTCAGGGGTCATTTGACCTTTTAAGACATTTAAGTGATTTTCTAGCCATTTAATAACCGTAATTCAAATTTGAACTACATGTACATTCAACAGCTAACTATAATGGTTTAAAAAGTCATATTTGTGTACTTATGTGCAAGTTAATTCCATGTGCAGTATATTGGAAGGAATTTTCATACATATTGGTCTCACGGCTATGACACAATTAAGCACGGAGTGCCATGGCATTTAAATTCCAAAAAATAAAAATAAAAAAGATTAGAAACACATTAAACCTTGTTTAATGTAATGTCATGCCATCAAGATGATGTGGTAAAAAATTTGGCATGTTTGATGAAACTCTGGACACAAACCCCTCACAAACCGAAGCAACTCACTAGAAGGCCCGTGGTTCCGAGAGGGAACAATGCATGTTTGATGAGGAACGGGCGATAGCTTCCTCTTACGGGCTTCAAAAAATTTCTACAGTTAACGTGCACTAATACAACTTTCGTGTCAAAATTTGGAAAGTTTCAGGGGTCATTTGACCTTTTTAAGACATTTAAGTGATTTTCTAGCCATTTAGTGACCGTAATCCAAATTTGAACTACATCTACATGCAACGGCTAATCATAACGGTTTGAAAAATCATATTTGTGTACTTGTGTGCGAGTTAATTCCATGTCTAGTAAACTGGAAGAAATTTTCAAACATATTGATCTCACGCCCTAGACGCATGCATGGAGTGCCATGGCATTTAAATTCCAAAACAGAAACACATGAAACCTTGCTTGATATAATGTCATGCCACCAAGATGATGTGGTAAAGAAATTGGCATGTTTGACGAAAGTTTGGACACACACCCCTCACAGAGAAGGCTCGTGGTTCCGAGAGGGAACAATGCATATTTGATGATGAACGGGAGATAACTTCCTCTTACGGCCTTCAATATTTTTCTCATTTAATGTGCACTAATACAATTGTCATGTAAAAATTTGAAAAATTCTATGGGTCATTTGACCTTTTTAAAGACAATTAAGTGATTTTCTAGTCATTTAATGACGGTAATTCAAATTTGAACTACATCTACATGCAACAGCTATGAAAATTCATATGTGTGTACTTGTGTGCGAGTTAATTACATTTGCAGTAAATTAGAAGGAATTTTCAAACATATTGGTGTCACGGCATGGACACATGCATGGAGTGTCATGGCATTTAAATTCCAAAAAATTAAAAAATGATAAGAAAAACATGAAATCTTGCTTGATGTAATGTCATGCCACCAAGATGATGTGGTAAAAAGTTGGCCTATTTGACGAAATTTTGGACACACACCCCTCACAAACCGGAGCAACTCACTAGAAGGCTCGTAGTTCGGAAAGGGAACAATGCATGTTTGATGACGAACATGAGATAGCTTCTCCTTATGGACTTCAATTTTTTTTCTACATTTAACGTGCACTAATACAACAATCATGTGAAAATTTGGAAAATTCTAGGGGTCATTTGACCTTTTAAAGACATTTAAGTGATTTTCTAGTTATTTAATGATCGTAATTAAAATTTGAACTACATCTACGTGCAACGGCTAACCATAACGGTTTGAAAAAACATATTTTTGCGTACTTGTGTGTGAGTTAATTCCATGTGCAGTAAATTGGAAGGAATTTTTAAACATATTGGTGTCACGGCCTGGACACATATGCATGGAGCACCATGCCATTCAAATTTCAAAAAATTAAAAAATGATCAAAAACAGATGAAACCTTGCTTGACGTAATGTCATGCCACCAAGATGATGTGGTAAAAAAATTGGTATGTTTGACGAAAGTTTGGACACACCCCTCACAAACTGGAGCAACTCACTAGAAGGCTCGTGGTTTCGAGAGAGAATAAGGCATGTTTGATAACGAACGTGCGATAGCTTCCTCTTATGGGCTTCAAAAAATTCTACAGTTAACGTGCACTAATACAACTGTCATGTCAAAATTTAGAAAATTTTAGAGGTCATTTGACATTTTTAAGACATTTAAGTAATTTTCTAGCCATTTAATGACTGTAACCCAAATTTGAACTACATCTACATGCAGCGGCTAACCATAACAGTTTGAACAAAAATATTTATGTACTTGTGTGCGACTTAATTCCATGTGCAGTAAATTGGAATGAATTTTCAAACATATTGGTGTCACGGCTTGGACACATGCATGGAGTGCCATGGCATTTAAATTCCAAAAAATTAAAAAATCATCAGACGATGTAAATATCTGGTGTTCAAAAAAATATAAAAATCTGGCAAGACAACCGACCCCCACACGATTGGCACTCTATTTCGCACCTCGAGGTTTGGAAGGTGAGTGGCGCGGGTTATTAATCAGACACGGTTCTGTATTGAAAACCGTCACCTATTAAGTTCACACAGGGATTTTGCTACGGGAATCGTGTGTAATTCAAACTACAGTACTCGTAAATTCTGACGACCGGCGTGTGTACTGTTCCTGTCGGCCAATAAATATTACCTTGCTCACGTCGTCCCGTCTGCATTCTCATCTACATCCTTCCCTCGCTCGCCCTCTCTCTCCCTCTCTCTCTCTCTCTCTCAAATCTCGGCCATGGCGTCGCCGATCTGCCCATGCGTCGACGAGGAGGCGCGAAGAGCAGCGACGAGGAGGACCCCTACACGCCGCCGGACAGGGTTGCGCTGGACCCCCCAACTTTGGAATGGTTTTGGGGCTAGTACAATCATTGTTTGCGGAAGTCGCTGCCGCCGGCTGAGAAAGCCAGGCAAGTGGCGTTCAAGAAGAAGATGGTAGAGGAGGAAGCCAGGTACCAGGCGGCCTATGAAGCTCGTGATGAAGGAAATATTCCCTAGAGGCAATAATAAAGTTATTATTTATTTCCTTATATCATGATAAATGTTTATTATTCATGCTAGAATTGTATTAACCGGAAACTTGATACATGTGTGAATACATAGACAAACAGAGTGTCACTAGTATGCCTCTACTTGACTAGCTCGTTGATCAAAGATGGTTATGTTTCCTAGCCATAGACATGAGTTGTCATTTGATTAACGGAATCACATCATTAGGAGAATGATGTGATTGACTTGACCCATTCCGTTAGCTTAGCACTCGATCGTTTAGTATGTTGCTATTGCTTTCTTCATGACTTATACATGTTCCTATGACTATGAGATTATGCAACTCCTGTTTACCGGAGGAACACTTTGTGTGCTACCAAACGTCACAACGTAACTGGGTGATTATAAAGGTGCTCTACAGGTGTCTCCGAAGGTACTTGTTGGGTTGGCGTATTTCGAGATTAGGATTTGTCACTCCGATTGTCGGAGAGGTATCTCTGGGCCCACTCGGTAATGCACATCACTATAAGCCTTGCAAGCATTGCAACTAATGAGCTAGTTGCGGGATGATGTATTACGGAACGAGTAAAGAGACTTGCCGGTAACGAGATTGAACTAGGTATTGAGATACCGACGATCGAATCTCGGGCAAGTAACATACCGATGACAAAGGGAACAACGTATGTTGTTATGCGGTTTGACCGATAAAGATCTTCGTAGAGTATGTGGGAGCCAATATGAGCATCTAGGTTCCGCTATTGATTATTGACCGGAGACGTGTCTCGGTCATGTCTACATAGTTCTCGAACCCGTAGGGTCCGCACGCCTAAAGTTAGATGACGGTTATATTATGAGTTTATGTGTTTTGATGTACCGAAGGAGTTCGGAGTCCCGGATAAGATCAGGGACATGACGAGGAGTCTCGAAATGGCCGAGACGTAAAGATCGATATATTGGACGACTATATTCGGACTTCGGAAAGGTTCCGAGTGATTCGGGTATTTATCGGAGTACCGGAGAGTTACGGGAATTCGCCGGGGAGAAGTATTGGGCCTTATTGGGCCATACGGGAATAGAGGAGAGAGGCACCCCCCCCTCTGGTCCGAATTGGACAAGGGGTGCAGCCCCCTTTTCCTTCTCCCTCTCCCCCTCTTTCCTTCTCTCCTACTCCAACAAGGAAAGGAGGAGTCCTACTCCCGGTGGGAGTAGGACTCCCCCCTTGGCGCGCCCTCCTCCTAGGCCGGCCGCCTCCCCCCTTGCTCCTTTATATGGGGGGCAGGGGGCACCCCAAAGACACAACAATTGATCTCTTGATCTTTTAGCCGTGTGCGGTGCCCCCCTCCACCATAATCCACCTCGATAATATCGTAGCGGTGCTTAGGCGAAGCCCTGCGTCGGTAGAACATCATCATCGTCACCACGCCGTCGTGCTGACGGAACTCTCCCTCAAAGCTCGGCTGGATCGGAGTTCGAGGGACGTCATCGAGCTGAACGTGTGCTGAACTCGGAGGTGTCGTACGTTCGGTACTTGGATCGGTCGGATCGTGAAGACGTACGACTACATCAACCGCGTTATGCTAACGCTTCCGCTTTCGGTCTACGAGGGTACGTGGACAACACTCTCCCCTCTCGTTGCTATTCATCACCATGATCTTGCGTGTGCGTAGCAAATTTTTTGAAATTACTACGTTCCCCAACAGTGGTATCAGAGCCAGGTTTTATGCGTAGATGTCATATGCACGAGTAGAACACAAGTGAGTTGTGGGCGATATAAGTCATACTGCTTACCAGCATGTCATACTTTGGTTCGGCGGTATTGTTGGATGAAGCGGCCCGGACCGACATTACGCGTACGCGAGACTGGTTCTACCGACGTGCTTTGCACATAGGTGGCTGGCGGGTGTCAGTTTCTCCAACTTTAGTTGAACCGAGTGTGGCTACGCCCGGTCCTTGCGAAGGTTAAAACAGCACCAACTTGACAAACTATCGTTGTGGTTTTGTTGCGTAGGTAAGAACGGTTCTTGCTAAGCCCGTAGCAGCCACGTAAAACTTGCAACAACAAAGTAGATGACGTCTAACTTGTTTTTGCAGGGCATGTTGTGATGTGATATGGTCAAAGCATGATGCTAAATTTATTGTATGAGATGATCATGTTTTGTAACCGAGTTATCGGCAACTGGCAGGAGCCATATGGTTGTCGCTTTATTGTATGCAATGCAATCGCCCTGTAATGCTTTACTTTATCACTAAGCGGTGGCGATAGTCGTAGAAGCATAAGATTGACGACACGACAACGATGCTACGATGGAGATCAAGGTGTCGCGCCGGTGACGATGGTGATCATGACGGTGCTTCGGAGATGGAGATCACAAGCACAAGATGATGATGGCCATATCATATCACTTATATTTATTGCATGTGATGTTTATCTTTTATGCATCTTATCTTGCTTTGATTAACGATAGCATTATAAGATGATCCCTCACTAAATTATCAAAGTATAAGTGTTCTCCCTAAGTATGCACCGTTGCGAAAGTTCTTCGTGCTGAGACACCACGTGATGATCGGGTGTGATAGGCTCTACGTTCAAATACAACGGGTGCAAAACAGTTGCACACGCGGAATACTCAGGTTAAGCTTGACGAGCCTAGCATATAACAGATATGGCCTCGGAACACGGAGACCGAAAGGTCGAGCGTGAATCATATAGTAGATATGATCAACATAGTGATGTTCACCGTTGAAACTACTCCATCTCACGTGATGATCGGACATGGTTTAGTTGATATGGATCACGTGATCACTTAGAGGATTAGAGGGATGTCTATCTAAGTGGGAGTTCTTAAGTAATATGATTAATTGAACTTAAATTTATCATGAACTTAGTCCTGATAGTATTTTGCAAATTATGTTGTAGATCAATAGCTCGCGTTGTTGCTTCCCTGTGTTTATTTTTGATATGTTCCTAGAGAAAATTATGTTGAAAGATGTTAGTAGCAAAGATGCGGATTGGATCCGTGATCTGAGGATTATCCTCATTGCTGCACAGAAGAATTATGTCCTTGATGCACCGCTAGGTGACAGACCTATTGCAGGAGCAGATGCAGACGTTATGAACGTTTGGCTAGCTCAATATGATGACTACTTGATAGTTTAGTGCACCATGCTTAACGGCTTAGAATCGGGACTTCAAAGACGTTTTGAACGTCATGGACCATATGAGATGTTCCAGGAGTTGAAGTTAATATTTCAAGCAAATACCCGAGTTGAGAGATATGAAGTCTCCAACAAGTTCTATAGCTAAAAGATGGAGGAGAATAGCTCAAGCAGTGAGCATGTGCTCAGATTGTCTGGGTACTACAATCGCTTGAATCAAGTGGGAGTTAATTTTCCAGATAAAATAGTGATTGACAGAATTCTCTAGTCACCATCACCAAGTTAGTAGAACTTCGTGATGAACTATAGTATGCAAGGGATGACGAAAGTAATTCCCGAGCTCTTCGTGATGCTGAAATCGACGAAGGTAGAAATCAAGAAAAACATCAAGTGTTGATGGTTGACGAGACCACTAGTTTCAAGAAAAGGGCAAAGGGAAGAAGGGGAACTTCAAGAAGAACGGCAAGCAAGTTGCTGCTCAAGTGAAGAACCCTAAGTCTGGTCCTAAGCCTGAGACTAAGTTCTTCTACTGCAAAGGGACTGGTCACTGGAAGCGAAACTACCCCAAGTATTTGGTGGATAAGAAGGATGGAAAAGTGAACAAACGTATATTGGATATACATGTTATTGATGTGTACTTTACTAGTGTTTATAGCAACCCCTCGGCATTTGATACTGGTTCAGTTGCTAAGAGTAGTAACTCGAAACGGGAGTTGCGGAATAAACAGAGACTAGTAAAAGGCGAGGTGACGATGTGTGTTGAAGTAGTTCCAGGATTGATATGATCATCATCGCACACTCCCTATACTTTCGGGATTAGTGTTGAAACTAAATAAGTGTTATTTGGTGTTTGCGTTGAGCATGAATATGATTTGATCATGTTTGTTGCAATACGGTTATTCATTTAAATTAGAGAATAATTGTTGTTCTGTTTACATGAATAAAACCTTCTATGGTCATACACCCAATAAAATGGTTTGTTGGATCTCGATCGTAGTGATACACATATTCATAATAATGAAGCCAAAAGATGCAAAGTTAATAATGATAGTGCAACTTATTTGTGGCACTGCCGTTTAGGTCATATTGGTGTAAAGCGCATGAAGAAACTCCATACTGATAGATTTTGGAATCACTTGATTATGAATCACTTGATGCTTGCGAACCGTGCCTCACTTGATTATGAATCACTTGATGCTTGCGAACCATGCCTCATGGGCAAGATGACTAAAACGCCGTTCTCCGGAACTATGAAGAGAGCAACAGATTTGTTGGAAATCATACATACAGATGTATGTGGTCCGATGAATATTGAGGCTCGTAGCAGGTATCATTATTTTCTGACCTTCACAGATGATTTGAGCAGATATGGGTATATCTACTTAATGAAACAGAAGTCTGAAACATTTGAAAAGTTCATATAATTTCAAAGTGAAGTGGAAAATCATCGTAACAAGAAAATAAAGTTTCTACGATCTGCTCGTGGAGAAGAGTATTTGAGTTACGAGTTTGGCCTTCAGTTAAAACAATGCGAAATAGTTTCACTACTCACGCCACCTGGAACACAGTGTAATGGTGTGTCCGAACATCGTAACCGTACTTTATTAGATATGGTGCGATATATGATGTCTCTTACCGATCTACCACTATCGTTTTGGGGTTATGCATTAGAGACAGCTGCATTCACGTTAAATAGGGTACCATCTAAATCCATTGAGACGACATCTTATGAATTGTGGTTTGGCAAGAAACCAAGTTGTCATTTCTTCAAGTTTGGGGTTGCGATGCTTATGTGAAAAAGTTTCATCCTGATAAGCTCAAACCCAAATCGGAGAAATGTGTCTTCATAGGATACCCAAAGGAGACAGTTGGGTACACCTTCTATCACAGATCCGAAGGCAAGACATTCGTTGGTAAGAATGGATCCTTTCTAGAGAAGGAGTTTCTCTCAAAAAAAGTGAGTGGGAGGAAAGTAGAACTTGATGAGGTAATTGTACCTGCTCCCTTATTGGAAAGTAGTTCATCGCAGAAACCAGTTTCTGTGACGCCTATACCAATTAGTGAGGAAGTTAATGATGATGATCATGGAACTTCAGATCAAGTTATTACTGAACCTCGTAGGTCAACCAGAGTAAGATCCGCACCAGAGTGGTACGGTAATCCTGTTCTGGAGGTTATGTTACTAAACCATGACGAACCTACGAACTATGAAGAAGCGATGGTGAGTCCAGATTCCGCAAAATGGCTTGAGGCCATGAAATCTGAGATGAGATCCATGTATGAGAACAAAGTATGGACTTTGATTGACTTGCCCAATGATCGGCGAGCCATTGAGATTAAATGGATCTTCAAGAGGAAGACGGACGCTGATAGTAGTGTTACTATCTACAAAGCTAGAATTGTCGCAAAAGGTTTTTGACAAATTTAAGGTGTTGACTACGATGAGAGTTTCTCATTCGTATCTATGCTTAAGTCTGTCCGAATCATGTTAGCAATTGCCGCATTTTATGAAATCTGACAAATGGATAAACAAAACTGCATTCCTTAATGGATTTATTAAAGAAGAGTTGTATATGATGCAACCAGAAGGTTTTGTCAATCCTAAAGGTGCTAAAAAAATATGCAAGCTCTAGCGATCCATCTATGGACTGGTGCAAGCATCCCGGAGTTGGAATATACGCTTTGATAAGTTGATCAAAGGATATAGTTTTATACAGACTTGTGGTGAAGCCTGTATTTACAAGAAAGTGAGTGGGAGCACTACAACATTTCTGATAAGTATATGTGAATGACATATTGTTGATCAGAAATAATGTAGAATTATTCTGCAAAGCATAAAGGAGTGTTTGAAAGGAGTTTTTCAAAGAAAGACCTCGGTGAAGCTGCTTACATATTGAGCATCAAGATCTATAGAGATAGATCAAGACGCTTGATAAGTTTTTTCAATGAGTACATACCTTAACAAGATTTTGAAGTGGTTCAAAATGGAACAGTCAAAGAAAGAGTTTCTTGCCTGTGTTACAAGATGTGAAATTGAATAAGACTCAAAGCCCGACCACGGCAGAAGATAGAAAAAGAATGGAAGTCATTCCCTATGCCTTGGCCATAGGTTCTATAAAGTATGCCATGCCGTGTACCAGATCTATTGTATACCCTACACTGATTTTGGCAAGGGAGTACAATAGTGATCTAGGAGTAGATCACTGGACAGCGGTCAAAATTATCCTTAGTGGAATAAGGATATGTTTCTTGATTATGGAAGTGACAAAAGGTTCGTCGTAAAGGGTTACGTCGATGCAAGTTTTGACACTAATCTAGATGACTCTAAGTCTCGGTCTAGATACATATTGAAAGTGGGAGCAATTAGCTAGAGTAGCTCCGTGCAGAGCATTGTAGACATAGAAATTTGCAAAATACTTACGGATCTGAATGTGACAGACCCGTTGACTAAAATTATCTCACAAGCAAAACATGATCACACCTTAGTACTCTTTGGGTGTTAATCACATAGCGATGTGAACTGGATTACTGACTCTAGTAAACCCTTTGGGTGTTGGTCACATGACGATGTGAACTATGGGTGTTGATCACATGGTGATGTAAACTATTGATGTCAAATCATATGGCGATGTGAACTAGATTATTGACTCTAGTGCAAGTGGGAGACTGAAGGAAATATGCCCTAGAGGCAATAATAAAGTTATTATTTATTTCCTTATATCATGATAAATGTTTATTATTCATGCTAGAATTGTATTAACCGGAAACTTGATACATGTGTGAATACATAGACAAACAGAGTGTCACTAGTATGCCTCTACTTGACTAGCTCGTTGACCAAAGATGGTTATGTTTCCTAGCCATAGACATGAGTTGTCATTTGATTAACGGGATCACATCATTAGGAGAATGATGTGATTGACTTGATCCATTCCGTTAACTTAGCACTCGATCTTTTAGTATGTTGCTATTGCTTTCTTTATGACTTATACATGTTCCTATGACTATGAGATTATGCAACTCCCGTTTACCGGAGGAACACTTTGTGTGCTACCAAACGTCACAACATAACTGGGTGATTATAAAGGTGCTCTACAGGTGTCTCCGAAGGTACTTGTTGGGTTGGCGTATTTCGAGATTAGGATTTGTCACTCCGATTGTCGGAGAGGTATCTCTGGGCCCACTCGGTAATGCACATCACTATAAGCCTTGCAAGCATTGCAACTAATGAGCTAGTTGCGGGATGATGTATTACGGAACGAGTAAAGAGACTTGCCGGTAACGAGATTGAACTAGGTATTGAGATACCGACGATCGAATCTCGGGCAAGTAACATACCGATGACAAAGGGAACAACGTATGTTGTTATGCGGTTTGACCGATAAAGATCTTCGTAGAATATGTGGGAGCCAATATGAGCATCTAGGTTCCGCTATTGGTTATTGACCGGAGACGTGTCTCGGTCATGTCTACATAGTTCTCGAACCCGTAGGGTCCGCACGCCTAAAGTTAGATGACGGTTATATTATGAGTTTATGTGTTTTGATGTACCGAAGGAGTTCGGAGTCCCGGATAAGATCAAGGACATGACGAGGAGTCTCGAAATGGCCGAGACGTAAAGATCGATATATTGGACGACTATATTCGGACTTCGGAAAGGTTCCGAGTGATTCGGGTATTTATCGGAGTACCGGAGAGTTACGGGAATTCGCCGGGGAGAAGTATTGGGCCTTATTGGGCCATACGGGAATAAAGGAGAGAGACCAAAAGGAAGGAGGTGCGCACCCCCCTGGTCCGAATTGGACAAGGGGTGCAGCCCCCTTTTCCTTCTCCCTCTCCCCCTCTTTCCTTCTCTCCTACTCCAACAAGGAAAGGAGGAGTCCTACTCCCACTCCCCCCTTGGCGCGCCCTCCTCCTAGTCCGGCCGCCTCCCCCTTGCTCCTCTATATACGGGGGCAGGGGGCACCCCAAAGACACAACAATTGATCTCTTGATCTCTTAGCTGTGTGCGGTGCCCCCCTCCACCATAATCCACCTCGATAATATCGTAGCGGTGCTTAGGCGAAGCCCTGCGTCGGTAGAACATCATCATCGTCACCATGCCGTCGTGCTGACGGAACTCTCCCTCAAAGCTCGGCTGGATCGGAGTTCGAGGAACGTCATCGAGCTGAACGTGTGCTGAACTTGGAGGTGCCGTACGTTCTGTACTTGGATCGGTCGGATCGTGAAGACGTACGACTACATCAACCGCGTTATGCTAACGCCTTCCTCTTTCGGTCTACGAGGGTACGTGGACAACACTCTCCCCTCTCGTTGCTATGCATCACCATGATCTTGCGTGTGCGTATCAATTTTTTTGAAATTACTACGTTCCCCAACACGTGATGCCTCCTGAAAAAGGAGGCGGTGGAGCTTTGGGGGCGGGCGCGTCATCATGCGGAGGAGGTGTACGAAGACGGGTACTTCGCGAGGAAGGTCAAAGGCGCTAGGCGCCTCATCGCAATGTGGAGGTGGGACGATAAGCTCCAGCGTGCCACTACAGATGAGCTCCAGTGGGCGCCCAACGAAATGGCAAGATCATTCGCGCTCGTCCGCCAGCAAGAGGCAGATCGGTACGTCAAGCACTGCGAGGTGGAGGAGGCGGAGTACTGCCTCCACGCTGGGAAAACGCTGCGCACCAGGGAGCTGCTGGCGAGGGGCTGCCGGAATACTGCCCCTAGGAGGGATTATCACTTTTAATATTGTTCGTTTTCAATTTTATGCATTGTACCTAGTAGTTAAGTATCATCACGTATATGTGATGATATCATATATATATGTGTGTGTGTGATGAACTAATGAACAATTAATATATATTATGAATTCCATTTTCTATCTGTTTTTTATACTAATTTGTATATAACTGTTATCATCCACATATACAAAATGGAAAGCATATATACACACAGTGAAACAGAATATATAAGAACGGAAAATAGAATACACACATTGAAATAGAGCAATAAACACAGCAATATTATGTTTGCTGTGAATGCATAGCGATCCACGTCGAAACGACTCAATAAAATAAAACGCGTCCATGAGACCATGACCAGCAGCCCTTGCCTACGGTAGCTCTTGGCTCTGCCTGAACTCGTGCAGGTGTTCGTCCAATCGATCGACACACTCGCAGTATATCTCGAGCGCGATCTCGAGCTCGAAGTTGGCTATTTCATCGAAGATCACCAACCCGAGGATGCGACGGCCATGTTTCTCTACTGCGCCCAGGTGGACACCTGGGCCAAGGAGGCGGTCGAGCCTAGCGACTAGCATGTTGGCATCGAGCGGGCCACGGACAAGGCGAACGGCGCGTCCCATGCGAACGACGCAGCGGGCGTCCGGTACTAGTACGGCGCGGCCGACCTCTAGTGCAAGTACGGCGCAGAGGGCTTATGCCCACTCCTGGTGAGGAATGGGGGTACTAACGGGACGTGTGCCTAGCTACGACGCCCTGTCGACAGCAGGAAAGCATCGATGGATCCGCTCTTGCTGTGCGGCGCACCGCGCCTCTCGCTCTGCGGCACTCCAACGGTCTCGCCGTGCGCTTGCTCTGCGGCGCGCCATCGATCATGTTGTGCGGCGAGCAACAGCCTCTCGGCGCTGACATGCCTATCTTGATCCGCGGCGCTGAAGCGCCATGCGCCAAGGGTCTGCTCAACCCTGGCGATGACGCGCATCACGGCGTCGTCCATCGCGTTGCCGGGGAGCGCCTCGGCCTCGACGGGCCGTGGCGCCTTCTCGTTTTCCTCGTCAACGAGGTTGATGGCAGAGGCGGCGCTTTGGTGGGTTGGCATGCTTGGAAAAGGTGGATGTGCTACAGGCTACGCTTATTGCCTTCGTGCGCCACGCGCCGCCTAGGTTTATGCGCAGTATCGCTGGGTGGCAGGAAACCGGTGAGGAAATGGCGGGAAACGGTGGCATGTTCATAAAACTTCATCAATTAATGAAAACTTAGCATAGAAGGAACATCGAGCTAGCACAAGAAGTAGATGATGATCAGATGATCGTTTATCCTTGTTAATTATGCATGTAATAGTTTACTTTGGTGTGTACTAGCCACCTATGTAATTGGATGTTTGTCGTATATTACACACATCTTGTTTATGTGAAACGTTTCTGTTCTTTTGGCTCAACACAAACAATTTATCGAAATGAACTGTATGCCCTCCATTGCACACACCTTGATCTGGTTGAACCGTTTCTGTTGCGTTGCATAATCGAAAACAGTTCATCCGAATGAACCGTATGTCGTATATCGCACACACCTTGATCTGGCTGGTCATTTCTTTTGTGTTGCCTAATCACAAACAGTTCATCGGAGTGAACTGTATGCCGTATATCACACACACCTTTATCTGGCTGCCCGTTTCTGTTGTTACGCCTCATCACAAACAGTTTATCCAAGTGAACCATATGCCATATATCGCACACGCCTTCATCTGGCTACCTGTTTCTTTTGTTCTGCCTCATCGCAAACAGTTAACTGAACTGAACCACATGCCCCGCATCGCACACACAACTAAAATCTGAACCGTGTTTGATGTATCCTTCATCGCAAACGTTTTGCATCTTTTGTGACATTTTTTTACATCATCGTTTAGGATTAATGCATCGCACACAGTTTCGTCAAAGGATCTCTGATCGTAGTATCACGTTAGCAGCATCCTGCAGTAGTGAATGACAGACTTTTAGGCATCACAGTTTGAAAGAAAGGGGTACTTCTTAGTTAGATCGGCCTACCGTATGCTGGTTAACACAAGAAATAGGAGAGAAGATTGGCTTGATGAGAGAGGAGCTTCTTCAAATGCTTCAGCCGAGGAGAAGTGTTAGACATCATTATGGAACATTCAAGTACCAGGAAAGATTAGAACTTTCTTGTGGAGGTTAGCAAAACATTTGTTGCCATTCGAGGATGTCGTCGTCATAAAAAGATGAGCCATACGGATAGCTGCCAAATATGTGGAAGCAATGACTCGTGGAGACGAAGAACTCATCGAGCATGTGGTGAGACCCATGAAACTTGTGGAGACACTCCCTTATTGAGACCCATGAATCTCTATCTCACGGTGAATTTGTCAAGATGGCGTTCAAGCTATGGGCGATATGGACAGCACGGAGAAAAGTGAGGCGATATTCCAAAGCCCAATGTCTACTCATCTTTTTATCGAGAAATTTATCTCTCAGTTAGAAAGCCTAAAGAGATTGTTTCGTGCTTATGATTATTAAGATCGGATATTTCTTGATATCATTAACTATTGTTGTATTTCCCAACATCAAATGCATTTTACCTTTACCCCCTTTCCAATAAAATGCATTTTAGTTATCAAGACTTGAGCGTTGAAGATATTGTGGATGAGGACGGATTATTGGGCAGTAAAAAGGTCTCCCATACCCCGTCTGTGATAGTTTAGCTCACCGTGCTACTTGTCCTAATTTGGGCATCTTCATACTATTTGTTCCCATACCGTTCATTAGTTATTGTTGTCTTTCTGAACATCAAATGCATTTTACCTTCACCCCCAGAAAATTCATTTTACTTATCAAGACTTGAGCATTGAAGATTATTGTGCAGCGAAAATGTTTATTCTGTATCGGGTCTACTATATTTTAGCCCAGTGTGCTCTATTTTGATCATTTTCATACTCTTGGTTGGAGGATAAAAGTGACCGTCATAAATAATTTGTTTACCGAGACAGAGATAAAAAAAATTAAAAGCCATGTGCTAATGTTAATGTCATTAGTTATTGTTGTCTTTCTGAACATCAAATGCATTTTACCTTCACCCCCTAAAAACGCATTTTTGTAAAAAATCATTTTACTTGTCAAGAGTTGAGCATTGAAGATTATTGGGCATTAAAAAGGTTTGTTCTGTATCGGGTCTGTTATATTTTAGTCAGCATGCTACATGTTCCTATTTTGGGCATTTTCATACTCCTGGTTGGAGGATAAAAGTGAGCGCCATAAATAAATAAATTGTTTCTCGTATATATATCATAAAAAATTAGGAGTTAAAAAATGATTGTGACAAAGATCAAAACTACATGTTCCTATTTTGGGCATTTTCATACTCTTGGTTGGAGGATAAAAGTGACCGCCATAAATAAATAAATTGTTTCTCGTATATATATCAGGAAAAAATTAGTAAGAGTTAAAAAAAGGCTGTGACAAAGATCAACAATTGTTTCTCGTATATATATCATGAAAAAGTAGTAGGAGTTAGAAAAAAGGTTGTGACAAAGATCAAAACTACATGTTCCTATTTCGGACATTTTCATACTCTTGGTTGGAAGATAAAAGTGACCGCCATAAATAAATAAATTATTTCTCGTATATATATCATGAAAAATTAGTAGGAGTTAAAAAGAGGCTGTGACGGAGATCAAAACTACATGTTCCTATTTCGGGCATTTTCATACTCTTGGTTGGAGGATAAAACTGACCGCCATAAATAAATAAATAGTTTCTCATATATATATCATGAAAAAAATTAGTAGGAGTTAAGAAAAAGGCAGTGACAAAGATCAAAACTACATGTTCCTATTTTGGGCATTTTCATACTCTTTATTGGAGGATAAAAGGGACCACCATAAATAAATAATTGTTTCTCGTATATATATCAGGAAAAAAATTGTGGAGTTAAAAAAGAGGCTGTGACAGAGATCAAAACTACATGTTCCTATTTTAGGCATTTTCATACTCTTGGTTGGAGGCTAAAAGCGACCGCCCTAAATATATAAATTGTTTCTCGTATATACATCAGGAAAATATTAGTAGGGGTTAAGAAAAGGTTGTGACAAAGATCAAAACTACATGTTCCTATTTCAACCATTTTCATACTCTTGGTTGGAAGATAAAAGTGACCGCCATAAATAAATAAATTATTTCTCGTACATATATCATGAAAAAATTAGTAGGAGTTAAAAAAAGGCCGTGACGGAGACCAAAACTACATGTTCCTATTTCAGGCATTTTCATACTCTTGGTTGGAGGATAAAAGTGACCGCCATAAATAAATAAATTGTTTCTCGTATATATATCATGAAAAAAATTAGTAGGAGTAAAAAAAAGGCTGTGACAAAGATCAAAACTACATGTTCCTATTTTGAGCATTTTCATACTTTTTGTTGGAGGATAAAAGTGACCGCCATAAATAAATAATTGTTTCTCGTATATATATCAGGAAAAAAATTGTAGGAGTTAAAAAAGAGGCTGTGACAGAGATCAAAACTACATGTTCCTATTTTAGGCATTTTCATACTCTTGGTTGGAGGATAAAAGTGACCGCCCTAAATATATAAATTGTTTCTCGTATATATATCAGGAAAATATTAGTAGGGGTTAAAAAAAGGTGTGACAGAGATCAAAACTAAATCTTCCTATTTTTGGCATTTTCACACTCTTGGTTGGAGTATAAAAGTGACCGCAATAAATAAATAGACTCTTTCTCGTATATATATCAGGAAAAAATTAGTAGGAGTTAAAAAAAGGCTATGACAAAGATAAAAAAATGTTTCTTGTATATATATCATGAAAAAGATAGTAGGAGTTAGAAAAAAGGCTGTGACAAAGATCAAAACTACATGTTCCTATTTCAGGTATTTTCATACTCTTGGTTGGAGGATAAAAGTAATAGCCATAAATAAATACATTGTTTCTCGTATATATATCATGAAAAAATAGTAGGAGTTAAAAAAAGGCTGTGACAGAGATCAAAACTACATGTTCCTATTTTGGGCATTTTGACACTCCTGGTTGGAGGATTAAAATGACCGCCATAAATAAATAAACTGTTTGTCATGTAGGGATTAAATGTATAAATAAATAAATTGCTTCTCGTATATATATCATGAAAAAATAGTAGGAGTGAAAAAAAAGGCTATGACAGAGATCAAAACTACATGTTTCTATTTTGGGCATTTTGACACTCCTGGTTGGAGGATAAAAATGACCGCCATAAATAAATAAATTGTTTGTCATGTAGGGATTAAATGTATAAATAAATAAATTGTTTCTCGTATATATATCAGGAAAAAATTAGTAGGACTTAAAAAAAGGCTGTGATAGAGATCAAAACTAAAAAAAGCCATGTGCTAATGTCTAGCACAAACTCCACGGGTACTTTGCCTCTTTTTGGCAAAACTAAATCTTCCTATTTTTGGCATTTTCACACTCTTGGTTGGAGTATAAAAGTGACCGCAATAAATAAATGGACTCTTTCTCGTATATATATCAGGAAAAAATTAGTAGGAGTTAAAAAAAGGCTATGACAAAGATAAAAAAATGTTTCTTGTATATATATCATGAAAAAGATAGTAGGAGTTAGAAAAAAGGCTGTGACAAAGATCAAAACTACATGTTCCTATTTCAGGTATTTTCATACTCTTGGTTGGAGGATAAAAGTAATAGCCATAAATAAATACATTGTTTCTTGTATATATATCATGAAAAAATAGTAGGAGTTAAAAAAAGGCTGTGACAGAGATCAAAACTACATGTTCCTATTTTGGGCATTTTGACACTCCTGGTTGGAGGATAAAAATGACCGCCATAAATAAATAAATTGTTTGTCATGTAGGGATTAAATGTATAAATAAATAAATTGCTTCTCGTATATATATCATGAAAAAATAGTAGGAGTTAAAAAAAGGCTATGACAGAGATCAAAACTACATGTTCCTATTTTGGGCATTTTGACACTCCTGGTTGGAGGATAAAAATGACCGCCATAAATAAATAAATTGTTTGTCATGTAGGGAGTAAATGTATAAATAAATAAATTGCTTCTCGTATATATATCATGAAAAAATAGTAGGAGTTAAAAAAAGGCTATGACAGAGATCAAAACTACATGTTCCTATTTTGGGCTCTAAATAAAGGCCTCTTTTTCTTTTTTTTCTCGTGGGCTCCTCTTTTTTTGGTTGGCTCTGGCCTCGGTCCATTTTTCCGTTTCTGGCTCTTTTTCTTTTGTGGAAACTAATAAAGACCTCTTTTCTCTCTTTTTTTCTCGTGGGCTCTGAAGCCTCTTTCTTTTTTGTGTGGGCTCTAAGGCCTCTTTCTCGGCTGGTTGCCCCCATGGAGGTAATACGATTGGAGGAAGGCAGTATATAAACTGGGCACAGCGCCCCACAGCAGGCGCAGAGCATACGACCTGTGCGCTCGTCCGCATGGGCCGACTCGGCATGCACGCGCGCTGACACAGTATCCGGCCCACCAGAGGTTTATTCGATCGATAAAATATCGCTAATATAATACACGGTCCAGAGATCGAACGCCGGACCTTGTAGACCGTAATAAACCGTCACGTTCTCTTCGAGACAATGATGAGAACTAGTACTCCTCCTGGTACTTAAGTTATCACCTGTTCCTGCTAAGAAAGCCACCGTGCCGGCCTACCAGGCCGCCGACTTCAGCTACGTGTTCACCAGCTTCCACGGCGAACCGTGCGTGTACGACCGCGTCCTCGCCGCCGTCGAGGCCAGTGACGCCCTCCTGATCAAGACGTGCTTCGAGATGGAAGGCCCCTACATCAACTACCTCGCCGCCAGCACGGCAAGCCGGTGCTCGTCACGGGCCCGGTCGTGCCGGAGCCGCCGCAGGGCGAGCTCGAGGAGCGGTGGGCCAAGTGGCTCTCCTCCTTCCCGGACAACGCCGTCGTGTTCGCCTCCTTCGAGAGCGAGACGTTCCTCCCGTCCGCCGCCGCGACGGAGCTCCTCCTCGGCCTAGAATCCACCAACCGACCGTTCTTCGCCAGGAGGACCAAGGGCAAGGACGTGGTGCACACGGGGTGGGTGCAGCAGCAGCACATCCTGCGGCACCGCAGCGTGGGGTGCTTCGTGAACCACGCCGGGCTGAGCTCCGTGGTGGAGGGGCTCGTGGCCGGTGGCCGGCTGCCGCCTGGTGCTGCTGCCGATGAAGGGCGACCACGAGGATGCGTTCTCCAAAACTCTGGCCTCATGTCGACGTGCGCCACCGCCCACTCGCAGCATCGTCCACCTGCAGCCATCCGCTCTGTGTATAGCCATTAAGGTTAGACTTATACAAGGGGAACACACCGATTGCATTGATCAAGGTTAGACTTATACAGGGGGAACAGAGGGCGTGAGCCCAAGATGGTGATCGTGGTCAGGCCATGTTCGAGAGGTGGAGGTCGTGTGTGCTGCAGGACTACAAAACTGCACAAGCTACATACAAAACTCATGTACAGAATACAAGGGTTTAACATCCCCCGCAGTCGTGACGACACAAAGACTGGACCAAAAATCATGAAACACGTCGGTTGGCAGCCCTTTGGTCATCACGTCGGCGAACTGTTGCCGCGCTGGGACGTGGAGAACGCGGAAATCACCGAGAGCCACGTGCTCGCGGACGAAGTGGATGTCCAGCTCGACATGCTTGGTGCCGCGGTGGTGAACGGGATTGCTGGATAGGTACACGGCGGAGATGTCGTTGCAGTAGACCAGCGTTGCCGAGGTGACCGCGCAGCGGAGCTCGCCGATGAGTTGTCAAAGCACACTCGGCCAGGGTGTTGGCCACGCTACGGTACTCTGCCTCCACGCTGGAGCGGGAGGCCGTGGGCTGGCGCTTTGAGGACCACAAGACCAGCACGTCGCCGAGGAACCGATATCATGCCATATTTTCAGAGGCATCCGAAGGTTATGGAACGGATAGCATGTCGACGCATGAGAGACACGAAGCAGGCACGGGCGGGAATGAACTGGTGCACGCAATCGGTGGCGAAGAGAAGGCTGCTGCTGCGCACATCTGGTGCCCGCAGGGCTCCCTCCGCTCCCGGCGAGGTGGGTGCACAGGACCAAAGACCGGACGCAGCGCCCACGCGAAGATGCCAGGAAGCGACGCCGGGGGATGACTAGCTCCAGCAGCGCCGCACGCGGGCTGTGCGTGGGGTGCTAAGCAGGGTACCCAGCAGACTGCCGGATCCCCTCGTCTTCCCTGACGCTGCGGAAGGAGAAGCTGCACTGCAGGCCACTGCCGACCGACGACGCTGCATTACCATGCTCTGAGCCGCCACCTACTCGCCCCGCACAGCCATAAGCCACCCCGCACAACTCATCATCGTAATACATACAGGGTTGGAAAAGAAAATACTTTGATCTTTTATTAGGCAAAGTAAATCTTGTTTCTTCAGCATCGCTACATTTTATTTTGGAATGCTTAATATGAAACTGCAGCACAAACAGCATTGTTGTTGAAAATAGTTCTTGGATGATGGTAAACATACCTTTTCACGGTAAGCACATGAAGCCTTTCAGTACATGGCCGGTTCGTTGTTGTAGTTCATTTCAAACGGCTGAAAGAGCAACTTGTTCTAGCAACTCGTTCTTGTCCTTTGACCTTCAGAGAACAGTAGAAAGTTAGGGACTGTAGATAACAGAAGAATTCAATAGGATAATGCAAACAAATATTTAGATTACGTAGATGATGAAAGAAGACTTCAGCATATCGTAAGCTTCGTTTTCGCCCTTTCCGGACTTCACTAGCATCCAAAAAGCATGTCTTGTACTGGATCCTGTTGTGGCCTGTGAATTGTACAAGGAGTCAACTCATTTTCTTATGGTTTGTTGTTCTAACTAGCTACAACAGTAATAAGCCCTTGCATCAGGATACTATTAGAAAATGAAGGAACAAGGGCATTAATAAGTATTCATCACAGTAAAACACTAAGCAAGAACTAAATTTAATGCATACATACTGGTGTAGGTGAACAGATAAATTCAGATGTTACATATTGTACTACCGTCGACAAGAAACTGTAAATGGCATTGGAGCATACATTCCATAAATAGGAAACTAGGGGTCCTCACTGATCAATTTGGCAGGCGCTGATACGAACAACAGTTCAGTTACAACATGGAAGCCTATGGATGTTATCGTACTTCTTATAATATACTCATATCTATATTTTTCTTCTCCCAAACACACAGTTAGACCGATGTTGTATACAGTACTGGTTGTATATATCAAAAGTTGAATGGAGTTGGACTGGAAGCATTGCTAAAACTATAGTGATTCAACTAACCTTCTCGAAGAATGTTTTGACGTTTTTCCCAAAACTCAGGTCCTATGTTATCAAAAATTGACACTGTAATTGCCAACCGGGTTCTTTCTATGGGATTCCCATAGTCGTCGATTTTCACTGTTCGGTATTCGAAAGAGCACCTTACAGGGTTAATTGATCTTAACTAAGAGTTGAGGAAAACATGTCCCACAAAATAACATCATTCAACAATCAGACCCACAAAAGAAATACATTATGTAATCTGCACAACTGATTAGAAGAATTATAGCATTCGACCAATATCAGACAAGGGAATGGCGTGAAATGCCAAATAAGGAGTTCCGATTATCCCTCAAAACTAATGTATAGCAAGACTGTTTACATTTAACTATCTGGATATCAGATGTGAATTTAGAAATGCTAGGTTAATCTCTGCACCAAGTTATGATTAGAAACTATGATGGTCATTTGTATAAATCATGCAAACGATATCTTGCGACAGAAACATGGAAAATATCTCAGTGAGAATGAATAGGAACATTAATGATGATTTCCTTTTGTGTGGTTGACACCTTTACGTTATCTCGATAAACGCTGGATCCTTTTCAGAACATAGCTGGTTCATCATCATGGATGATTTGGAACTGTTGTGAAAGCAACTCGTTTTTGTCCTTAGGAAATGTTCCCTATAATAGATGGTTCACAAAAAAGAATTTATACAAATGATACAAAAGACAACTCAAACTCAAACTAGATTACTGTCAATGCGTGTTGTGCCTTTTTTTTTCAGAAGCATGTATTATAATTATTATTTATATGACCTGAAACACACGTCTCAAATCGAATATGTTCATTACTTACCCAATCAACTAAAAAAGACTAAGTAACGGAGCAACCGGACATACAAATCTATCGAATGACGATACATACACCATACTTGTGTTCATTTAATGTTGCTGAAGTTTCTACGACTTTGGGAAAATAACATACACAACAAGATGATATTGTAGAGGACATCAACACGAACAATTGCATACAAGAATCTTATTACTTATACTAGGAAACTGTTGACTGTAGTTCAAGAAGCTTACGGTCCAGTTGCCTCCATGCCAAATAATCATGAATCGTCTTCATATTTGGATAGCATACAACTCGCCCATCAAAATATGGAGCCTCTCTGAGCTCTTTATTTGGAAAGAAATCTTTCAACTTCATCACATACACAGGTGTGAAGTAAGAAACACACAAAGAGAGAATTTTGCTGCAATTATTGGTAGAGAAGTCTTTGATAGAATTCTGTTCCCTCTCTGAAAACAAAACTGCAAAGCAAACAGAAATATGAGAACCTGACATTATTATCTGAGAACAAAGCCCGTGCAATTCAAAAGTATCTCCATTCATAACAGTATTTGCATACAATTTTTTAATGTAAATTTTGCATCCATTTTATAATCTAACTTTCATGAGAAGATGTTATACGGGTTGTACCTGTACTCATCGCTAAGAGCATCTCTAGAAGATCCCTTATATCGCGGTACCCTAAAAGCATTATAAGGGGAACCTTAAACTTGTTTTGCAGTACCGTGCAGGCTACATTGGAACAGATCCCACAAAAATTTACCGTAAAACCAAATATTCCCCGTGGTCTTCTCCTTCTTCCTTTCACCCGCATCTCCCTGAATCCTTGCCGCCGCACACCGTGCAGTCTGCCTCCGCACACGACGAACCAGGCGTCGCCGCACACCTCGCAGGCCGCCTCGCACGTGCCCGGCTGCACGGCAGAGCACTGACCAGAGCCGCGACTGCTCGTGCAGCGCCACCACCTCGTCGGCGACGCCGACATACCTCCCGCCCATGAACAGCCGCAGCGGCAGCGGCATGTCGTCGTCCCTCCCAAGGAGCACGCGCGGAGCTCGCGCCGGCCCACCGAAATCAACTAGAATCGCTCCAAATCAGGCCTGTCCGCTGGAAATTTGGCCGGAATCGAGACTGACATGATAGATCTTGGTCAAAATGAAAACTATTCTAGCGGTTGGACATGAAACTTCCCTCCCGCCAACTGTCTTTTTTTAAGGTGAACTGTAAAATTTGCCTTGAATCCTGAACAACTGCGGGAATGGAGGCTTATTTTAAGGTTTCCCTCCAAAAAATATGCGCGTCGGCCGATTTTGAGTGGTCTGGTCAGGTCGGTTTTTCCGCTCAATCCCGTAAAAAGCAGTTATTTTACAGTTTTGGCTCTTTTAAGGGATCTGCTAGAGATGCTCTAACACCATAAGAAAACACTATGTCAGGAAATTCCTCGAGGATAGAACTAGCACAAGCATTCATCAATCTTAAAGCGCTCTCATCATTTGGTTTCTCAAAGGCGTGTATCATCAAGAATCTAACAAAAAGAGGAGTGAAATTAGTGGAGACTGGAACAACAAAGATAAGCTATTTATAATCTGAAGCAACAGTAATTCCCAGATATGCATATAGTAACCTTCATTGCATGTTTCCCACATGCTTATACTTAAACAATTGCGCAAAAGGCATTGGTACATGGACTAGATTAAGAACTTGACATGGTGAAATGATCTATGCAGTTGCTTAACCACTTTTTTTCCTTATTGAAGGAATAGATGAACAGTACCGGTGGAAATTACAGCCATCGAAGCAGACAATGATTCAGTTGGAGGCCAGGAGGTGATGGTCGAACTCGAATTCCCTCTTAACATACTCGTACTCGCTATTGGCCATCAATACACGCCACAGAACACCTGTTCTTGGAGCTACACCTACATAAAATTGTAGCAAAGAGACAGTTTAGAAATTTTGGGTGAAATCTTCATTGCAAATTTGCAACTAGCATTTTTGGATTTAACACATTTTCCATCGTAAACGTCTGAATGAACTAATTTCTCTGGTGACATTGTAATGTTTTTATTTTCCATTATAAGAAGAGGCGACATGGTTGACCATGACCAAATAACCATGTTTCCCTTCCCCTCAAGATTTTACAGATTTTTTTTGTTTTTCTTCACTAATGCAAACTTCATCAAACACCTGTTGCTCGAGAATCATTTTCCGCTGTAGACATCAGGTAACAAAAGGTGAATGTATATTTTGTTTCTAAACCTACGTAACTTAGGATGTTGGTGGAAAAGGTGGTCCCGTTCCTATACAAACTGGAACCGGGGAGGTTCCTCCCTGATTTATTGAATTTTTTTTTTGCTTATTTGAGAGAGTAGAACCAGTAACAAATTGCAACCAAACTATTGGCCAACTGATATGTCCCTCGGTGCGCATCATACAGTGCGGTATAAGATATTAGAGTACGAAGCCATACAGGAAAGCAGAATTTTACACTAGCTAGCTCGTAATCAACAACAACAGGAGTTCGCACAATTTAAGATGTCAGTTTTGACCAAACTAGACATCTCAGGGTTCTGATTGAAGGAGCCGTCCGCAGGCAGAATATCAATTTGCTTCATTCTAGTGTTAACTAAAGCAGAATAGCAACAACATAGCAGAAGTAGTGCGCGCCGAACTGTAGACAGACTTAGGTTTTTTACTAACCTGCGACCTGGCCGGGGCAATGGAGGCCGGCTGCCGTCAAGGGCGCTCCGAACCTGGAAGTGGCGGCGGTGCTAGCGCCTACCTGAGAGCGTGTTTTCCGGTCAGTGCCATGCGCCGGCGATGGCGGAGGGAGCACTGGAGACCTAGAGGCGATGGGAGGAAGGGGAGAGTGTTCCTTTTTCCTTTTTCTTTCTTTTTTACTTTTTGAGGGAAGAGGGCGACGTTTCAGGATGCGGCGCGAGGTTTTTTTTTTAGTAACTGGATGCGGCGCGAGGTGACAGAGGCTTGGCCTGGGCCTCGTGGTACGTTTCAGGCTGATCTACGACATTCGATTGTAATCCTCAAAAAAAAATCTACATTCTTTTTTTTTCACGAATACGCAAAGGTTGCATATCTTTTCATTGGTAGAAGAAGAGAGTTACATCATGGGATTACATCAACTAACTAAGCCATGTACACAAGAAGGCATGAAAGTGAGTTAGGAGCACACAGATAGGGTTTGCTCAGCCCCTGCGGGTACAGTAAACTAGCCCTCGGGGATGATCTTATGGATCCCGGTGACGCTGGCCCTAGCCCAAAGGCGCACTTCGTCTCTAATTATCCTGCGAGATGGGAGACCGAAGGTCGCTCGCCGCCGAAGATGCAGGCATTCTGGTGCTTCCAAAGCCACTAGGCCGCGAGGATGATGATCGAAGCCAATCCTTTTCGCCGGCCCGGGTGCACGGTCGTAGGAGTGGGCCCACCAGGAGTAGAACTCAGTATCCGCATTCGGTAGATCGACAGTTGATCTGATCCAGCCTAGGATCTCATGCCACACCTGCCGGGAGAAGGGGCATCCTGCCAGGAGATGTTGCATTCGATTGTGGGAGGGGCCACAAGTTAACCACTTATTATTTGTTGACGACAGCCTGTTGTTTTTCAAGACAAATGGTATAGGGGCGATGGAAGTGTCAAACCTATTAGACTCTTATTGTTAAGCTTCGGGACAAAAAATCAACACTAGTAAGTCTTCGGTCTTTTTTAGCAAGGGAACACCTGGAAATGTCAGACATGGAGTTAAGGGAGTGCTTAATGTTCATACCGAGACTCTGAATGAGAGGTACTTGGGCATGCCATCTCATATTGGTGCTTCCAAGATGGGTGCCTTCAAATACTTAAAGGACAAATTGTGAGCGAAGGTGAAAGGTTGGATTTAGAGAACAATTTCAGCATTAGACAAAGAAATTTTAATTAAATAGGTTATAGGTGGCGTAGGCGGTTCCGAATTACTATGTCTTGTTTCACGCTACCCCGAGGACCCTATGAGCATCTCAATAAGCTAATTCGTCGGTCCTTTTGGGGCAGCAAGGAGTGAAGGAAATATGCCCTAGAGGCAATAATAAAAGTTATTATTTTATATTTCCTTATTCATGATAAATGTTTATTATTCATGCTAGAATTATATTAACCAGAAACTTGATACATATGTGGATACATAGACAAAACATCGTGTCCCTAGTAAGCCTCTACTAGACTAGCTCGTTAATCAAAGATGGTTAAGTTTCCTAACCATAGACATGTGTTGTCATTTGATAAACGGGATCACATCATTAGGAGAATGATGTGATGGACATGACCCATCCGTTAGCTTAGCATATTGATCGTTCGGTTTTATTGCTATTGCTTTCTTCATGTCAAATACATATTCATTCGATTATGAGATTATGCAACTCCCGAATACCGAAGGAATACCTTGTGTGCTATCAAACGTCACAACATAACTGGGTGATTATAAAGATGCTCTACAGGTATCTCCGAAGGTGTTTGTTGGGTTGGCATAGATTTTGATTAGGATTTGTCACTCCGAGTATCGGAGAGGTATCTCTGGGCCCTCTCGGTAATGCACATCATAAGAAGCCTTGCAAGCAAAGTAACTAATGAGTTAGTTGCAGGATGATGTATTACGTAACGAGTAAGGAGACTTGCCGGTAACGAGATTGAACTAGGTATGTAGATACCGACGATCGAATCTCGGGCAAGTAACATACTGATGACAAAGGGAATAACGTATGTTATCATAACAGTTCGACCGATAAAGATCTTCGTAGAATATGTAGGAACCAATATGAGCATCCAGGTCCCGCTATTGGTTATTGACCGGAGAAGTGTCTCGGTCATGTCTACATAGTTCTCGAACCCGTAGGGTCCGCACGCTTAACGTTCGATGACGATTTAGTATTATATGAGTTATGTGATTTGGTGACCGAATGTTGTTTGGAGTCCCGGATGAGATCACAGACATGACGAGGAGTCGAGAGGTAAAGATTGATATATATGATGATAGTATTCGGACACCGGAAGTGTTCCGGAATGTATCGGGTATTTATCGGAGTACCAGGGGGGTTACCGGAACCCCCGGGGGGAAGATATGGGCCATATGGGCCATAAGAGGGGAGCACACCAGCCCACAAGGGGTGGAGTGATACGTCTCCAACGTATCTATAATTTTTGATTGTTCCATGTTGTTTTATTATCAATCTTGAATGTTTTATAATCATTTTATAGTCATTTTATATCATTTTTTGGTACTAACCTATTAACATAGTGCCAAGTGCCAGTTGTTGTTTTTCCATGTTTTTTACATCACAGGAAATCAATATCAAATGGAGTCCAAATGCCACGAAACTCCATGATGATTTTTTATGGGCCAGAAGGAAGGCAATGGGCCCTGGTTGCACCTAGGGGTGCCCCGAGGGGGGCATAACCCACCAGGGTGCGCCAGGAGGCCTAGGCGTGCCCTGGTGGGTTGTGCCCACCTCGGGTGCCCCCCGGACCGCCTCTTTGCTCTATAAATACCACAATATTCTAGAAACCATAAAAGCGTCAACGAAATATTCATCCAGCCGCCGTAGAGTCCAGAACCACCAGATCCAATCTAGACACCATCACGAAGGGGTTCACCACTTCCATTGGTGCCTCTCCGATTATGCGTGAGTAGTTCTTTGTAGACCTTCGGGTCCGTAGTTAGTAGATAGATGGCTTCCTCTCTCTCTCTGAATTCTCAATACAATGGTCTCTTGGAGATCCATATGATGTAACTCTTTTGCGGTGTGTTTGTTGGGATCTGATGAACTTTGAGTTTATGATCAGTCATATCTTTTTATATCCATGAAAGTTATTTGAGTTTCTTTGATCTCTTATATGCATGATCTCTTATAGCCTCGTATTTCTTCTCCGATATTTGGGTTTTGTTTGGCCAACTTGATATATTTATCTTCCAACGGGAAGAGGTGCCCGGTAGTGGGTTTGATCTTACGGTGCTCGATCCCAGTGACAGAAAGGGAAACGACACGTATGTATCGTTGCTACTAAGGATAAAAAGACGATATCTATATCTACCACCATATAGATAAACGGATCTTGTCTACATCATGTCATCGTTCTTATTGCATTACTCTGTTTTTCCATGAACTTAATACACTAGATGCATGCTGGATAGCGGTCGATGTGTGGAGTAATAGTAGTAGATGCAGGCAGGAGTCGGTCTACTAATCTTGTACATGATGCCTATGTAATGATCATTGCCTGGATATCGTCATGAGTATTTGAAGTTCTATCAGTTGCCCAACAGTAATTTGTTTACCCACCGTTTGCTATTTTTCTCGAGAGAAGCCACTAGTGAAACCTATGGCCCCCAGGTCTTCTTCCTCATATATTTGCCTTGCGATCTACTTTTCCTTTGCATTTTTATTCAGACCTATTAAACCAAAAAATACAAAAATACCTTGTTGCGTTTTATCTTTATTTATTTTATTTGGCATTCGATCTATCAATCTACTGCAATTTACCTCACGTCCGCTTGCCTATCTTGAGGCGCCGTACCCCGGAAGGGATTGACAACCTCTTTAACTCATCGAGTTGTGAGGTGTTGTTGTTTGTGTGCAGGTGCTATTTACGTTGTGTTGCTTGGTTCTCCTACTGGTTCGATACCTTTGATTCATAACTGAGGGAAATACCTACCGTCGCTGTGCTACATCATCCCTCCCTCTCCAGGGAAATACCGACGTAGTTCCAGCTACCATCATGGAGCGCCGCCCCTTAGGCATGTGGCCGAACTGGAGAAGGAGGAGAAGGGGTTCGCCCCCCCCCTCCCTTCTCTCCTTCCCCCTTCCCTTTTATCTCCGGCAAAAAAAAGGAAGGGGGGAGGCCGAATTGGAGGAGGCCCGCAAGTAGGATTCCTCCTACTTGGGGCGCCCCCTTGCTGCTCCCCTCCCCCTCTCACCTATATATACGTGGGGAGGGGGCACCTAGAATACACACCAACAATTGTTAGCTGTGTGCAGTGCCCCCCTCCGCAGTTTACGCCTCTGGTCATATCTTTGTAGTGCTTAGGCGAAGCCCTGCGCGGATCACTTCACCATCACCGTCACCACGCCGTCGTGCTGACGGAACTCATATTCTTCCTCGACACCTTTGTTGGATCAAGAGGACGAGGGACATCATCGAGTTGAACATGTGCAGAACTCGGAGGTGTCGTACGTTCGGTGCTTGATCGATCGGATCTATAAGAAGTTCGACTACATCACCCGCGTTGTCAAAAGCTTCTGCTTTTGGTCTACGAGAGTACGTAGACACACTCTCCCCCTCTCGTTGTTATGCATCTCCTAGATAGATCTTGCGTGAGTGTAGGAATTTTTTTGAAATTGCATGCTACATTTTCCAACAGTGGCATCCAAGCCAGGTCTATGCGTAGATGATATGCACGAGTAGAACACAAAGAGTTGTGGGCGGTGATTGTCATACTGCTTACCACCAATGTCTTATTTTGATTCAGCGGTATTGTTGGATGAAGCGGCCCGGACCAACCTTAAATGACCACGTTCATGAGACCGGTTCCACCGACAGACATGCAACTAGTTTTGCATAAAGGTGGCTGGCGGGTGTCTGTTTCTCCTACTTTAGTTGAATCGAATTTGACTGCGGCCGATCCTTGTTGAAGGTTAAAACAGCAAACTTGATAAATCACCGTTGTGGTTTTGATGCGTAGGTAAGAACGGTTCTTGCTAGAAGCCCGTAGCAGCGACGTAAAACTTGCAACAACAAAGTAGAGGACGTCTAACTTATTTTTGCAGGGCATGTTGTGACGTGATATGGTCAAGACATGATGTGATATATGTTATTGTATGAGATGATCATGTTTTGTAAAAGTTATCGGCAACCGGCAGGAGCCTTATGGTTGTCTGTTTATTGTATGAAATGCAAACGCCATGTAATTGCTTTACTTTATCACTATGCGTTAGCGATAGTTGTAGAAGCAATAGTTGGCGAGATGACCACGACGCAACGATGACGATCAAGGTGTCGAGCCGGTGACGATGGAGATCATGACGATGCTTTGGAGATGGAGATCAAAAGCACAAGATGATGATGGCCATATCATGTCACATATTTTGATTGCATGTGATGTTTATCTTTTATGCATCTTATTTTGCTTAGTACGGTGGCAGCATTATAAGATGACCCCTTAACTAAATTTTCAAGGTATAAGTGTTCTCCCTGAGTATGCACCATTGCGAAAGTTCGTCATGTTGAGGCACCACGTGATGATCGGGTGTGATAGACTCTACGTTCACATATAACGGGTGCAAGACAGTTTTGCACATGCGGAATACTCGGGTTAAACTTGACGAGCCTGGCATCTACAGACATGGCCTCAAAACACTGGAGACCGAAAGGTCGAACGTGAATCATATAGTAGATATGATCAACCTAGAGATGTTCACCATTGATGACTACTCCATCTCATGTGATGATCGTACATGGTTTAGTTGATTTGGATCACGTATCATTTAGATGACTTGAGGGATGTCAATCTAAGTGGGAGTTCTTAAGTAATTTGATTAATTGAACTTAATTTATCATGAACTTAGTCCTGATAGTTTTTGCATATCTATGTTGTAGATTGATACGTCCATTTTGCATCATGTTTACCTATTGTTATTTATAATGTTTTTATGCAAAATAATGCTTTTTGGAGTAATTGTAATGCCTTTTCTCTCATAATATGCAAGGTTCACACAAAGAAGGAGAATTCCGACAGCTGGAAATCTGGACCTGTGTCGGAGTAATGGGCCACGGGTAGGCTAACCCGAGTCCTTGAACCTTCCAAGACATCGGGGCTGGCTGCGCCCCTCAAGGCATCAAGACGAAGTGCCGCCTTCTGGTGGCCGGCTGCCCGTAGACGGCCGAGTTCTAGAAGCCGGCATCAAGACAAGCCGACTCCTAGTGGGCGGCTTCTAGAGAAGCCGGCCCCTAGCAGTCGGCCCGTGGCGCCCACAAAGTCTGCACCCTCATCAAGAAAGACATGACAGGGAGTGGCTACAGTGTAGCCCACCCCCCCGAATCCAGGGCCAGGCGTGGCCACAGTGCCCCATACAAGCGGAGATCTCCGCACGGCGCGGCACTGTTGCCACTCCCCCCTTGACGTCACTCCTGACGGACGGAGCCTGTTCCCGCGACGGCCTGTCGGTACGGCCCGCAGAGCGGGCCCTGCCAGGCAGTGAGAGCCGTGAAGGTGGAGGGAGCTAGACCAGCCGGACCGGAGGGAAGCTGGGTTCCGGCAGGCGGCCCATTCCTCCCTCGAGGCCCACGCGCCATTAACCAGACAAGACACGGTGTGGCTACAGTGATCGCCCGCCAGGCGGCGGGACTGTAGCCACGCTCCCCCGAGCAAGCCTGCGTCATTAGCATCACGGCTACAGTGATCAGCAGCCGGAAAGACCCGCAAGCGGCGGGAGCGGCCTATCGGCTCCGTACCAGACCAGTCGGCGGGGCCCACCAGGCGGCGGGCCCCAGCAGGTAGCGGAGAAGCCGGAGACCAGAGACACTGGCGGCCGGGCCCTATACCCAGTGAGATTACAAATGTACCCCTGGGGGTAGGCCTATATAAACCCCCCAGGGCACCCATGCAAAGGGTTCCCAATCTGTTAGAACTAGACTCACCCATAGAGAAAGGAGAGAGCTAGCCTTGCTTTCTCCCACCTCTAGCAAACAGCTCAAGGAGCACCATTGTATCACTAGTGCTTTAGTGATCATGCGGAGACCCCGCAGAGCAGGACTAGGGGTGTTATCTCCACGGAGAGCCCCGAACCTGGGTAAAGTTCGCTGGCGTACGTGTCTACGCCTTATCCCGCTTCCAGGCACCGGCGATGTTCTACCCGCTCCCACCATGATAAGCCATCCATTGGCATATGTCGCACCCAACCCTCGACCGGCTGTTGAGCAGCCGGCCGGCCGGCTTCTCCTTAACTTGCTAAAACGTTCTAATTGGCTAAGTACTTGCCTTCCCGAAGGTAGCTAAGTACTTGACCCAGCCACAGTCCGCAGAGCGGCTGTTCCGCTGGCAAGACGACAACTAAGGGAGGGCGGCAAAGGAAAAAGGCCAAGGAACAGAAGGCTGGAAAAGATAGGATCGGCAAAAATATTTACACATCAAAGGCCCTTGGCCAGCATTCAACAAAGTTTGAAATACACCCCGCGGGTGGAATTGTGCAAAGTTAACAAGTTCATCGAGACTGATAAGCAGGTAAAACAAAAGATAAACTGGCAGCCTAGGGAGCAGCAGACGGGTTTGGTGGATCGAAGGAGTCGGTGGCGCCGGTTGGTGGAGCGGCCGGTTGGTCAGTCCCCGCTTGGTCGCCTCTTGTGGCAGCCGGCTCGCCCGGGCATGGCTCGTTGCTGGAGGAGTGGTCGAGCTAAGGTTGGCCGTTCGCTCTGACCTCTGGCGCCTCCTCTTCGCCTTCCTCCTCCTCCTCGCCTTCTTCCTCGTCGCTGGAGTCGATCACCTCGGCCAAGTCCTCGCCGTCCTCCGGGTTCAGCCCGAACCATTCTAGTGGCGCCTCGGCGCCGTTCTCGGCCCGCTCCGGGATGAAGACGCTGGTGTCGGTGTACTCGGCGATTGCCACCGCGCGCTTGACAAGGTCATCCTCTACTGCCACCAGCTCCTCCTGGGCCTCCTGCCGAAACGTGGTCAACTGGGCTAGATTTAGCCCAGGGTACCACGCCTTGACAAACTCCAGGGCCCGGCGCGCTCCAGCTCCAGCCAGTCGGCAGTCCGACTGGGAGTGCGCGGTGCCGGCATGTCCGGCCACAGGGCGACGATCGCCTGGGTGCCGACACGCTGAAGACGACGCAGCATCCGGTGAGCCGGCCGAAGACGGGCCTCGATGCTCAGGAGCTGCTCGCTAAGGGTCCGGGGGGCGTTGGCAGCAATCTGCGCACCTTCCGCCCTCCGTCCTTCGCGATCAGCTTCGATGGCCTGATTGGCGGCGTCAGAATGACCAGGGAAGAAGTCTGCCAAAACAGAAAGCAAAGAGCCAAAGTTAGAGACGAGAGGCCGGCTCGACTAGCAGCCGGCAGCTCAAAGAAGGAAAAAGAGGGAAGCTCACCATCAACTATGTCTTCAATCTCGTGAAAGCCGGAAGTCAGCATCGCCTCCTTGTTGGTCCAGGCGGAGCGTTCGGTTGCAAACTCAGCAAGGAGGCTGGTCTCCTTGTCCTCCGCCTCCTTCTGGACCTTCTTGAGAAGCTCCGCCTGCACCGCCAGTTGCGTGACCAGCCGGTCACGCTCTTCAGCCAGCTTGCCGCACTCCACCTCCTTGGCACGCAGCGCGGTATTGGTTTCGCCCAGCTGCTGCTGCAGGGCGGCGTTCGCCTCTGCGAGAGCAGAAAAAGAAAAAGGTGTCAGTAACCAGCAGAGAAGAAGCATAGTTGCCGAGGAGATCTGGCCCGACTGCTTAGCAGTCGGCCCGAATCTCGGGGACTACAGCCCGCGGGTGCGCCAGCGCGCCCCCGCAGAGAAAGAAGTCGTCAATATCAACCCAAAGAAGATCAGTCGCCAGGAAGATCCGGCCCGACTGCTCAGCAGTCGGCCTGAATCTCGGGGACTACAGCTCGCGGGTGCGCCAGCGCACCCCCGCAGAGAGATAAAAAGACTTACTCCGGCTCTCCGACAAGTCGACGACACGTTGATCCAACTCCTGGACTTTGGAGTTGAAGGCGGCCGCACGGAGGTTATGATAATCCTGCAGCAAAGACATTAGCATTCGGAGCTTGCCAGTTAAAGTTGCGAGCCGCCTGCTCAGCAGCCGGCCCGAAACTCGGGGACTACACCCAGTGGGTGCGCTGACGCGCCCCCATGAAGCAATACAAGAATTAAAAATGAAAAAGCAAGAAGCGTACCCGGATGGCCTCTCGCGATTCCAGGAACGCCTTGTTGCAGTGCTTGAGAGCGTCGGCCTCGGCGTGGAGTTTGGCTTGAACGTCGAGGATCGCCTTGTTCAGAGGGCCCGTCCCGCCTCCCCGCACCCACCCAGTGGGCGCGGCGCTGGTCGCCTCGGTGTCCGGGATCGAGGAGCTTGCGGCGCCGGTCTCCAGCGGGCGTGGCGCCGAGGCCGCCTTTGCAAGCCGGCGACGCGTCGGGGTACGGACCTCAGGAGTTGGGCCCGTCGCCATCTCGTCTCCGGCTGGTGGCGCCGGTGGATCAGTCAGCTGCTTGTCCCGCGCTTCCTTAGAGGGTGGTGGCCGGTGCACGATTACGTCCAGCATGGCGACGTCGCCACTGTCCCTCTCCATGACAGGGTGCTCGCCGCCGGCTTCCCCAGTCTGCGCCACGAACTCCGGTGGTGGCGGCGCGGAGTTCAGGGGAGTGACGAATATCGCCGACTAGCGGTGCACGGCTTCTTTAGCCTGCTTCTTCGCCACGACGGCTGCCTCGGCTTCCGCCAGCTTCTTCAGGGCGGCAGCCTCCGCCCTTTCCGCTTCCGCCTTCTCCAAGCGGGCGGCCTCCTGCTCCTCGCGCGCCTCCCGCGCGTTTCGCTCCGTTGCCTCCCGGTGGTCGGCGGCCGGGTCGATTCGCCGGGTGGTGGCAGAAGTCTCCGCCAACGATGGAGGCGGCGGCCGACTTCTCAAGAGAGAGTGGGGCCCTAAGTCAAGAATATAAAGCGAAAGAAACTCAGAAAGAATCAACAAGGAAAAAATGAAGGCGCGAGAGGAAGGCAGTACTTACGCGGAAACCAGCTGCGGCTCCTTCACCGCCTTGCGGAAGCGGATGGCCTTCGCGGCCGCTTCATCCCACTTAGTCACCGCGGTCGAGCCCTTGGGTTTCTTCGGCCGGCTGCCGAACAGGCTCGGCACGGCCCTGCGCTTGTGCGCACCACCTCGGGCTGCCGGCGCGGCAGACGAGCTCGCGCCCTGCTGGTCGGACCCCGGCTAGCGGCGCGGGACGACTTCCCCCGCATCATCGTCGGGCCAGTCCTCGAGGCCGGCCCCGAGCCCTGAGCCGCCTGCTTCGCCGCCTCCTCCCTCGGCGTCGTCCTCCAAAGCCGCCGCCCCAAGTCGGGGTCATCCACGTCGCTCTCCGCTCGGTCAGGGAGGAATTGACGCTCCAGCCCCGCGGCACCGGCGGCAGGCTGGAGGAGGGGGCTCTGTTCAAAGGCCGATTAGTCAGGTTGGACAGGCAGAACTCGGCAATAAAAAAGATAGAGAAAAAGAAAGATAACTTACCATAGGCGGGGGGTCGGCGTGTGAATAGGGCTCCTTGCCGAACCGCCACTCTTCTGTGAGCTCGCAGTTCGCAAGGTAGTTCACCATATGAGCTACCTCTGCGTGAGGCATCTCCTTGGTGCATAGCCGGCTTGGGTCCCGATGCCCGCTCATCTGACAGATCATGTGAGGGCGGCCCTGGAGCGGGAGCACCCGGCGCGCCACGAAGGCGGACAGCAAGTCGGGCCCTGTCAGGCCCTCCGACTGTGTCAGCACCCGGAGCCGCGCGATGGCGGCGGCTCCAGAAGGCGACAGTGTCTTGGCCCGGTACGACCAGTTGGGCCGCCTCCCAGCCGGCGGGCCGGCTGCGTAAGCCGGCAAGTTGACCCAGTCGCCCTCCGAGAAGACGCTCTTCACGTAGAAGTACGACCGCTGCCACATCTTCACCGACTTGATCAGCGTGATGGGAGGAAACGGATTTTTGGCTGCCAGCCTCCGCACCGCAATGAAAGCGCCGCATTGAGCCGACACGCCCGCAACGAGGGTGCCGAGCTTGGTGTAGAAGAACTCCCCCCAAAGCTCAATGGTGGGGAGGACGCCGAGGAAGCCTTCGCACAGAGTGACGAAGGCGGACAGCAGCACCACCGTGTTCGGGGTGAGGTGGTGCGGCTGAAGATTATAGAACTCGAGGAAGGACCGGAAGAAGCCGCTCACCGGTAGGCTGAGGCCGCGCAGGCAGTGCGAGCGGATGACGACCTGCTCGCCCTCCTCCGGCGCCGGTGAGATCTCCCTCTCCGGCGCGAGGCGGACCTTCATGTAGTCTTTGCCGGGCAGCCACCGCATCCGGCGGAGGAAGTCGATGTGGTCTTCATGGACTTCGGAGCCGTCCCATGCTCCGGAGCGCGCCATGGGGCGCGTGAGGTTGACAGACGAGCTCATCGGAGACGAGCAGCGGCAGCGCCCCGGCGTGGCTTGGAGGTGCTGCGGCGAAAGGAAGAAGGAGGCAAGAATGGGGTGGAGGGGTGCGCGTGCTCCGCCGCTCCTTCTCCTCCCCCTACTTATAGGCCTATGGGCTGCGAAGCCGAGGGGGCGATCGTGGGATTTACTGCGCCCATGACCCCACGCCCCCACATTTATCGCGCGAGTTACTGCGCGCAGTAACTCCGTGGGGAAACTCAACCGCCCACCTCGGCCGCAGCGGATACGCTCGCGTGCCGAGGCCCGGTAGTGGCGGGCCCCGCCCGCAGGCGCGTCCCATCGTGCGCGTGGGCTGGCAGACCGGCCCGGCCGCTCGACACCACGTGGCATGCCCACAACGGGCGGCGGCCTGGAAGCTTAGCAAGCACGCCACCTGGTTCCCGCCGTCGCATTCAAAGTTTTGGATAAGTCAGGCTGGACGAGGCCGACTCCCGCCGGGCAGCTCGGCAGATGTCGGGCGAAGCTCCAACTCAAGCACTCGGAGAAGGAAACTGTTGAGGCTCCTCGGCTGCTCAGCCGCGGCACCTCACCAGCTTCGGGGACTACTCTCGGAGTAATGGGCCACGGGTAGGCTAACCCGAGTCCTTGAACCTTCCAAGACATCGGGGCTGGCTGCGCCCCTCAAGGCATCAAGACGAAGTGCCGCCTTCTGGTGGCCGGCTGCCCGTAGACGGCCGAGTTCTAGAAGCCGGCATCAAGACAAGCCGACTCCTAGTGGGCGGCTTCTAGAGAAGCCGGCCCCTAGCAGTCGGCCCGTGGCGCCCACAAAGTCTGCACCCTCATCAAGAAAGACATGACAGGGAGTGGCTACAGTGTAGCCCACCCCCCCGAATCCAGGGCCGGGCGTGGCCATAGTGCCCCATACAAGCGGAGATCTCCGCACGGCGCGGCACTGTTGCCACTCCCCCCTTGACGTCACTCCTGACGGACGGAGCCTGTTCCCGCGACGGCCTGTCGGTACGGCCCGCAGGCGGCGGGCCCTGCCAGGCAGTGAGAGCCGTGAAGGTGGAGGGAGCTAGACCAGCCGGACCGGAGGGAAGCTGGGCTCCGGCAGGCGGCCCATTCCTCCCTCGAGGCCCACGCGCCATTAACCAGACAAGACACGGTGTGGCTACAGTGATCGCCCGCCAGGCGGCGGGACTGTAGCCACGCTCCCCCGAGCAAGCCTGCGTCATTAGCATCACGGCTACAGTGATCAGCAGCCGGAAAGACCCGCAAGCGGCGGGAGCGGCCTATCGGCTCCGTACCAGACCAGTCGGCGGGCCCCAGCAGGTAGCGGAGAAGCCGGAGACCAGAGACACTGGCGGCCGGGCCCTATACCCAGTGAGATTACAAATGTACCCCTGGGGGGTAGGCCTATATAAACCCCCCAGGGCACCCATGCAAAGGGTTCCCAATCTGTTAGAACTAGACTCACCCATAGAGAAAGGAGAGAGCTAGCCTTGCTTTCTCCCACCTCTAGCAAACAGCTCAAGGAGCACCATTGTATCACTAGTGCTTTAGTGATCATGCGGAGACCCCGCAGAGCAGGACTAGGGGTGTTATCTCCACGGAGAGCCCCGAACCTGGGTAAAGTTCGCTGGCGTACGTGTCTACGCCTTATCCCGCTTCCAGGCACCGGCGACGTTCTACTCGCTCCCACCATGATAAGCCATCCATTGGCATATGTCGCACCCAACCCCCGACAACCTGGAAAAGCTACGTCAGGCCACCTATTCTGCACAACTCCAAATGATCTGAAACTTTACGAGGAATTTTTATGGAATAAATAAGAAATACTGGAGCAAATAACTACCGGAGGGGGGCACGTGGTGAGCATAAGACACCAGGGCGCGCCTGGCCCCCCAGGCGCGCCCTGGTGGGTTGTGCTCAGCCCAGCCCACCTCCGATGCCCATCTTATGGTATATAAGTCATTTTTACATAGAAAAAATAAGGAGAGGACTTTCGGGACGGAGCGCCGCATTTTCGAGGCGGAACTTGGGCAGGAGCACTTTTGCCCTCCGGCGGAGCGATTCCGTCGGGGGAACTTACCTCCCGGAGGGGGAAATCATCGTCATCATCATCACCAACAACTCTCCCATCTTGGGGTGGGCAATCTCCATCAACATCTTCAACAACACCATCTCCTCTCAAACCCTAGTTCACCTCTTGTGTTCAATCTTTGCACCGGAACCTCAGATTGGTAGTTGGGGGTGACTAGTAGTGTTGATCACATCTTGTAGTTGATTACTATATGGTTTATTTGGTGAAAGATTATATGTTCAGATCCAATATGCTATTTAATACCCCTCTAATCTTGAGCATGATTATCATTTGTGAGTAGTTAGTTTTGTTCTTGAGGTCACGGGAGAAATCTTGTTGTAAGTAATCATGTGAACTTGATATGTGTTCGATATTTTGATAGTATGTATGTTGTGATTCCCTTAGTGGTGTCATGTGAACATCGACTACATGACACTTCACCATATTTTGGCCTAAGGGAATGCATTGTGGAGTAGTTATTAGATGATGGGTTGCGAGAGTGACAGAAGCTTAAACCCTAGTTTATGCGCTATTCCGTAAGGGACCGATTGGATCCAAAAGTTTAATGCTATGGTTAGAATTTATTCTTAATACTTTTCTTGTAGTTGCGGATACTTGCGAGGGGGTTAATCATAAGTAGGAGGTTTGTTCAAGTAAGAACATCACCTAAGCACCGGTCCATCCACATATCAAATTATCAAAGTAGCGAACACAAATGGAACCAACATGATGAAAGTGAGTAGATGAAATTCCCGTGTACCCTCAAGAACGCTTTGCTTATTATAAGAGACCATTTTGGCCTGTCCTTTGCCTCAAAAGGATTGGGCTACCTTGCTTCACTTTTGTTACTACTATCGTTACTTGCTCGTTACAAATTATCTTGCTATCAAACTACTCTGTTACTTACAATTTTAGCACTTGCAGACATTACCTTGCTGAAAACCACTTGTCATTTCCTTCTGCTCCTCGTTAGGTTCGACACTCTTACTTATCGAAAAGGCTACAATCGATCCCATATACTTGTGGGTCATCAAGGCTCTTTCCTGGCGCCGTTGACGGGGAGTGAAGCGCTCTTGGTAAGTGGAAACTGGTAAGGAAAAATTATTACTACGTGCTGAAATTTATTGTCACTTGTTACTATGGAAAGCAATCCTTTAAGGGGCTTGTTCGGGGTATCTTCACCTCTGCCGGAACCAAAATTAGTTACCCCTCAACCTACTTCACCTACTGAAAATATTGAATATGAAATTCCTTCTGGTATGATAGAACAACTGCTAGCTAATCCTTATGCAGGAGATGGAACTAAACATCCTGATATGCACTTGATATATGTGGATGAAATTTTTGGATTGTTTAAGCTTGCAGGTTTATCCGGAGAAGAAACTAGGAAGAATGTTTTCCCTTTATCTTTGAAGGGGAAAGCATTGGCATGGTATAGGCTATGCGATGATATTGGATCTTGGAATTGGAATCGATTGAAATTGGAGTTTCACCAAAAAAATTATCCTATGCATCTAGTTCATCGTGATCGGAAAATTATATATAATTTTTGGCCTCGTGAAGGATAAAGTATTGCTCTAGCTTGGGGGAGGCTTAAGTCAAAGTTATATTCATGCCCCAATCATGAGCTCTCAAGAGAAATAATTATTCGAATTTTTATGCTCGGCTTTCTCATAATGATCGATCCATGCTTGATACTTCTTGTGTTGGTTCTTTTATGAAGAAGACTATTGAATTTCGGCGGGATCTCTTAGAAAGAATTAAACACAACTCTGAAGATTGGGAACTCGACGAAGGTAAAGAGTCGGGTATTAAGCTTAAGTATGATTGTGTTAAATCTTTTATGAATACCGATGCTTTTCAAAAGTTTAGCCCTAAATATGGACTTGACTCTCAGATAGTAGCCTCATTTTGTGAATCTTTTTCTACTCATGTTGATCTTCCTAAAGAGAAGTGATTTAAATATCACCCACCTATTAAGGAAGAAATTAAAGAACCGGTAATTGCTGAAAATGAAACTATAATTTATAATGTTGATCCAGTTGTTCCTACTGCTTATATTGAAAAACCACCTTTCTTTGTTAGGATGAAGGAACATGCTAAAGCTTCAACTGTGGTCAACAAAAGTTATATTAGAACACCTAAACCAGCTGAACAAATAAAGGTAGAACCTAGTGTTGTCATAGTTAAGGATCTCCTGGAAGAAAATATAGATGGGCATGTTATTTACTTCTGTGATAAAGCTGCTAGAATTGCCAAACTCGATAATAAGGATAAACATAGACCCGTTGTTGGCATGCCTGTTTATGACGCCCGGATAATTAAGCTACAGTAATTCCCTACTAATGATGCCACGTCACGATGATTACTGTTGTTAAACTCACATTGGTTCGAATCCGGTCCAAATTCAAATTTAAATTAAATTTAAAAATAAAAGTTTTCCAACGTAAAATAAAAAATGTTCAAAGTGTGGAAAATAATCTCTAGTTATTTTTCATGTTGGAACCAACCTCTTTTGGATTCCCAGGTGCCCTTGGAAGTTTATTTAGTGGTTCAGCAACATTTAAAATTGGCCTTTCCAATTTTGAAAAATGGTTAGACAACTCCTTTTGGCCTCGAATGTTTTGTGACTTCTAGAAATATTGTGCTTGAATTATGGGCCAAGTTTCAGTTATAGCAAAAATCGTTTGCTGCATAAACTAAATGCAAAAGAGTGGTGGAAAATATTATAGAAAATATAAAAAGGGAAATGGAGAAGGGCCTATTCTACCGGGCACTTTGGCCACCCTAGCCAAATGACCGGCCTAGCCCACTTCCCCTCTCCTTCAACCTGCTACAGGGAGACAACAGATCGTGGCGCCCATCCGCGCCGGCCATGCCGTGCGTGGCGACCATCCCTCGCCCCCCTCGATGGCTGCAAGGGCAACCCCCAAGCCCCCATCTTCCCTGGTCGAACCCTAGCCGCCACTTCTTCCTCCCTCGCGTCGTTGCTTGCTTCCCGGCACACACCTGAGCGCCATCAACGCCGCGCCATCATCGATCCCGCGGCCACCATGCTCCCCGAGCCCCGCTAGGATGTCCTGAAGCTCCGTCGTGTCCGTCTTCTTCGACTACGTCCCTGGATCGAGCGAGATCGGCCGCACGTCGTCGCCTTCGTCCATCTTCCTCAAACTTCGGCCATCACCTCCTCACCGTCGATCCACGCCTCCTCGTCCACCCCTGGCCCCGTACGAGCTCGCCATCGGCTCTCCCCCGGTGAGCAGCCTCGCTTCGTCTTTTCCTCCCTTGAACTTGCCGTTTACTGCCGCTCCACCATCAGGGCTGAAGCTCCCGTTCCCGCGCCCTTGGACCACCCCACTCGTGCTTGCCTCTGCTAGCCCGCACATCGCGCCCGTCTATGCGTAGCCATGCGCCCCGGGCTGCCGCAGCCCGCGCCTTGCCTCGCCCGCCTCTGCAAGGCCTCGTCGGCTCCGCCCGTCGCCTGCTGCCGCTGGCGCCCACCACCCCTCACTGCTGCTGTTGCCTGCCGAACTGCTGTTGTTGCTGCTCTACTAACGCCGTCGCTGCTGATGAATCGTGCCGCCACTGCCCGTTCGCGCCCTGGCCGCTGGGCCAGCCGCGCCTGCCGCTGGCCACCACGCCCTGCGCATACCCGCTCCCGGCCGGCCCCGCTCGACCTCCGCTGTGCCCCTGCTCTCTGTTGCTGCCCCCTGCCGTGCGCCACTGCAACTCCGCCCGGCCGCATCCGCCTCATGCCGCTGCAGCCGCCCCATGCCCCGCGCTGGTGCTGCCAGCCGCCGGCCACGACCACCCCCGCCGGTGCTCGTGGCTTGGCTACACGCGCGTATGTGGCCATGGCCTCTGCCTGGCCGTGGCACTACGTGTGGGCCGACCCTACGGGTTAATTAGTCCTAACCCCCCTTTTAGGGATAACCCCTCCACTAATTAGTATATGACAGTGGGTCCCGCTAGTTGCTTTTATTAATTAAAACAATTTATAAAATCTGTTAGGCGCTGAGTCTATGACGTGTGGGTCCGCTAACCAGTTTGACCAGTAAAACTGTTGACTGGGTTGGTCCAACCACTGACATGTGGGTCCACTTTGACCTGGTTGACCAGTCAACCTTGACTGGTTGACTTGCTGACCAGGCATCCCTGGCCCCACTGCCTTTCACATAGGCTAGAGTAGTGCTAGGTGACAAAAGGATTATAATGTTTAATTCGAATTCAATTAATTCAGAAATTCCAGAAAATGTCTAAAACTTTGAAAAATCATAATAAATAATCCGTAGCTCGGATGAAAATGTTTTCTACATGAAAGTTGCTCAGAACGACGAGATGAATCCGGATACGTAGTCCATTCGTCTTCCACACGTCCCTAACATAGCAAACGTGCAATCGTCCCCCTCCGTTTCATTTGTCCGAAAATGCCAAACTTCGGGAAAGCTTTCCCGGATGTTTTCCCCCTTCATCGGTATCGTGTAACATCGCGTTAGAACACCCCTAGCGCTGCTTATTATCTTGTCATCCATAGTATTGCACTTGTTTGCTCTGTATTTATTGTTTCTTCCCCCTCTTCTCTCCGGTAGACCCCGAGACCGCTGGTGATGCCATTGTGATCGACTTCGTCGACGACGACCCTTCTTCCCTTTCAGCGGAGCTTCCAGGCAAGCCCCTCCCTTTGATCATCCCGATATCGTGCATTCCATTCTCTCATGCTTGCATTAGATTTTGCTACTGTTATTGTTTTCTCCTATTCTGATGCATAGTCTGCTTTTGTAACCTGCTCATTGTACCTTACCTGCTTATCCTAAACTGCTTAGTATAGGTTGGTTAGAGATCCATCAGTTACCCCCACATTGTCCTTGTTGCCCCTGCTTCAGCATCGATAACTCGATCAACGTGATCGACGACCAGAGCCCGACACCTCACATCACATGATGCCCCTTTCGTTGCTCGACTTTGCAGAGCTACTATCGAGTGCCGAGGGTGAGACCTCACAACGCACTCCCGATGACAACTCTGTAGTGTAGCTATTCGGTCGTGGTCAACGAGGGTGGTTCCTCCTTCACCATTCCCGATACGGCTCTGTCGTGCAACCCCTCAAGTGTGAACCTCAAGGGTGGTCCCTCTTATGTTCACCTTGATGATTACATCGAGTGGAATCCACCGGGGGTGATTCCTCGGGTTTTCCCCTTGATGTTTGGACACATGGTTACATTGACTTTACTTGAGACCATTTTTGAAGTTGGGTCGGCCCTGAGGGGTACCCGCGAGTTGATGTGAAAGTCAGGCGGGCCCGTTGAGCACCCCGAGTTTTCTACGTGGCACGGCCGGGCAGTCTCGGCCCTTGTCATAAGTCCATGAGACGGGGCAACGGGGTCACATTATCGTGAGTCTCCGCTCGTCTCCGTGAGCCCCCAATGCACTAACAGGTTTGGTTATTTGTTCTGAGTTGGCCTCTGGCCTTTACGCACTAACCACCACGCGAGAATAGATATGGGCCTCGACGTCACAGTATCAGCCGAAGCTTTGTCAGACGTCCAGTTCAACATTGTGGCACGGTCGGATCATGCTGGCCATCCGAGGCGGCGCTGGTACTCACCCTGCACACAACGACCCGGAGTGCAACGGGCGATGGGCCCAAGACCCTGGGGCACTTAGGATGTAGACCAACAGGGACCTCTCTGCTGAGCCTAGGTAGGGCTGCGACGTGTTGATATTAAGAGGCCGGTCATTGACCCTAGAAAGGTGTGTCCGGCCAGAGTGATCGAGCGTGTTGGGTAACATGGTGCACCCCTGCAGGGAAGATATATATATTCGAATACCGTGTGCATGGTAATGGACGTTCAGACTTGTATCCTGATCTTATATAACTAGAAATGGATACTTGAGACATGTGATGGATATGTGGCTCCAGGATTGCTTTCTCGCAGGGAGTCGAGGAAGGATCTCTAGGCATTAATGCTACAACATGTTTGTTAATTATAAACTGCTATTCTGTACTCTTCTACATGCTGCAAGACGCTTGGAGCTGCTTGAAGATGCTAATCTTTGATAGGCTAGGCCTTACCCTCTATTCTGGCATTCTGTAGTTCAGTCCACCGATACAACCCTTCCTTTTGATACCAATGCATACTTAGTTTAGATTTGATGCTTGCGAGTACTTTGGATGAGTACTCACGGTTGCTTTGCTACCCCTTTCCCCCCTTCCTTCTTCTTTCCGGTTGATGCAACCAGATGGTGGATCCTTGGAGCCAGATGCCACCGCCGACGGATGCTACTACGTGGAGACCGCCGACGACCAGGAGTAGTTAGGAGGTCCCAGGCAGGAGGCCTTGCCTCTTCGATCGTTGATGTTTGTGCTAGCCTTCTTAAGGCATCCTTGTTTAACTTATGTCTGTACTCAGATATTGTTGCTTCCGCTGACTCGCTTATGTATCGAGCTATGTATTCGAGCCCTCGAGGCCCCTGGCTTGTAATATGGAGCTTGTATGACTTTCATTTGTGTCTAGAGTTGTGTTGTGATATCTTCCCATGAGTCCTTGATCTCGGTCGTACACATTTGCGTGCATGATTAGTGTACGATCAAATCAGGGGCGTTACAAGTTGGTATCAGAGACGACTGCCTATAGGAACCCCCTTTCCAACTCCTTGCCCGAAGTCGGGGCTAGTCTTTGGAAAACTGATTTACTAACATGGCCGTGTGGCTTACCGGCCCACGCCGCCATTGGGTGGTATTAGGATCTTTTACTCCTCGTCTATACTCTGGGACTCTGATATCTCTTCTATTCGGGTTAAATGATTTTGTTAACTCTAACTCTAGGTTCTCGTAAATACTTTTCCCGGAGAGACCCTCACTCCAGATGATTGCTTGGTGCACCAGAAGATTCGGAAGATACTCTCCGATGTTTTCCCGAGACCCTTGTACCCTTCGCCGTTGCGATCCCTACCACCGATAAATCCTTATGGGTAACTACCTACATTGCCGTTCATACCTTCATCTCTAGTTGCTCTTGTTATTACAAGATGTCCTGAAATACTCTCTGATGTTCCGAGAATCCTTTATGCTTACTGCCCTGCAGTTCCTTGCCGCATGAATAACCCTATGAATAATTCCTCACACTTTTCGAGGATTTGTTCATTCCTAGTTGATCAAGTGATTCACAAGATACTTTGAAGTACTATCCGATCTTCCGATAATCCTCTCCAACTATTGCTCTGCAAATACTTATCTACTTGCATTATGGTTACTTCCATATGTCTAGCAATACTCATTAGCATCCTTTATCATCGTAATTTCGAGCATTTGATTCGAATTATTTGTGAATGCTTGCGATCATCAGTCCCAATTAGAATTCCTCCTTTCGGCTCAGTCGTCACCCCGGACATGAGCTGGTGTTCGACAAATCAAACCTTGAGTGATTATCGATCTATGTCTATTCTACTTAATTGTCTTTGATCAGAGCCTCTTCTTCTCATCCCCCGTTTTGGAAATCATAATTACCTTTGCATTCGAGCTTGGAATTAGTCAGTTGTTTCTATAATCTGATCTCCTTACATTCTTTCTTCTTCTTCTGGTTGAGTACCGTTGCTCACATCATAACCCTTGCGGACCACCGGATCTTTTGTTGGGTTTTTATCTGACATCGTCCTTCATATTCACTAACCTTGTGAGCTTTTCCTCGGATACATAATGTCTTTGGTAAATTCTATCCCCCGCTCTTGTCAAACATACTCTGTTTCTGAGCATGAGTTATTTATTCCTAAAGTTTGTGGTATATGTTCCTAAGATGCCCCTATGGGTTGAATCTATGTCTTCCCTAAAATCCGTGTGAACTCGAAAGTTATGCGGGTTATACTCTACTGGCTTTTCGCCAGGTAAAATTTCAACGCTACAACTTCTTCGAATGCGAGAAGTGAATGGAAAGTTGTGCATTAGAGAAGTGGGAGTCGACCTTGAACCTTTGTGTTCATGCCCATGGACCCGTTGTGGAACTTAGCATGGAAGCTTCTTGTTATAATAATAGTCCCCTTGTGACAAGTTCATCTTATATCTATTTTTGGTCCTTTGCAACCTTGGTTCCGACCATGATTGTTCTCCTTGATTGCATGTCTCGGACAAGTTGAAGTACTTGTCTTCTGCAGACCATTTCACCTGTCCAACCTCTGTTCTGCTCTACCCTCGAGTATTACCCTCTTGTATCTCGAGAATATCACGGAACTACATAACTTCTTATGAGTTCTTCATCAACTATTATTTCTCGCAGATTCCAATTTTCCACGAGTTCTGAGTTGGTAGACACTCGAGGACACCGATAACTGATTCTAGTCTACACTTTCCTTTCCATTGCTTTGCTTAACCTTTCTTGTAACCTAACATATCTGAGAAGTGATAATTCCCTGCTTATGTAAACACCTCGATGTACAAACTCTGTCAATAAGACCTTGTTACTATTGTTGATGACATTCCGGTAGCCACCGATGGACGAGAACTTTGCCTATTGGTCCGCCACGTCCTAACGAGCAGGAAAATGGTTCTCTTCGGCCCTCGCCCTTGGTACCAAAATTATTGCCAACATAATTGAGAGGCTATATATCCCCTGACTTGCCTTGCTATCATGACCGTGCAAAATGATTAGCGCCTTCCTGCTGTTAACCCACATGGTGGGCCCATAACCCACAGTTCCACAGGATCGAAACCTGACTCTCGTGTACATCCCTATTTTCCAAAATTGTCCCTCACGCTTGGCTTCGTAAGTAAATCACGAGCCACCTTCCTAGTGATCTATTTTGATATCAGACGCAATAGTTATTCCCGTTGCTCTGAACCCCTTTCACCCTTTGTTTCAGGCAACGAACGATTGCCTACCCTGTTGAAGCTTCTTATTGCACCTTCTTACCTTGCTCTCGACGACTTTCTTGAATTTCTACTCGAGAGATGCCTCTATGCCATGTTCACTTAGATAGCCCCCAGGTACCTATCTTGTGTTGAGCTCCGTCCTTCCCGAGTCTTTCCCCCTTACTCCACCCCTTAAATCTCGGGACGAGATTTCTTGTAGTGGAGGAGAATTGTGACGCCCGGATAATTAAGCTACAGTAATTCCCTGCTAATGATGCCATGTCATCATGATTACTGTTGTTAAACTCGTGTTGGTTCGAATCCGGTCCAAATTCAAATTTAAATTAAAGTAAAAAATAAAAGTTTTCAAATGTAAAATAAAAAATGTTCAAACTGTGGAAAATAATCTCTAGTTATTTGTCATGTTGGAACCAACCTCTTTTGGATTCCCAGGTGCCCCCAGAAGTTTATTTAGTGGTCCAACAACATTTAAAATTGGCCTTTCCAATTTTGAAAAATGGTTAGACAACTCCTTTTGGCCTCAAACGTTTTGTGAATTCTAGAAATGTTGTGCTTGAATTATGTGCCAAGTTTCAGTTATAGCAAAAATCGTTTGCTGCATAAACTAAATGCAAAAGAGTGGTGGAAAATATTATAGAAAATATAAAAAAAGGGAAATGGAGAAGGGCCTATTCTACCGAGCACTTTGGCCCAACTAGCCAAATGACCGGCCCGACCCACTTCCCCTCTCCTTCAACCTGCTACAGGGAGACAACGGATCATGGCCCCCATCCGTGCCGGCCATGCCGTGCGTGGCGGCCATCCCCCGCCTCCCTGATGGCTACAAGGGCAACCCCCAAGCCCCCATCTTCCCTGGTCGAACCCTAGCCGCCACTTCTTCCTCCCTCGCGTCGTTGCTTGCTTCCCCGCACACACCTGAGCACCATCAACGTCGCGCCATCGTCGATCCCGCGACCACCATGCTCCCCGAGCCCCGCTAGGATGTCCTGAAGCTCCGTCGTGTACGTCTTCTTCAACTACGTCCCTGGATCGAGCGAGATCGACCGCACGTCGTCGCCTTCGTCCATCTTCCTCAAACTTCGACCACCACCTCCTCGTCGTCGATCCACGCCTCCTCGTCCACCCCCGGCCCCGTACGAGCTCGCCATCGGCCCCCTCCCAGTGAGCAACCTCGATTCCTCTATTTCCCCCCTTGAACTTGCCGTTTACTGCTGCTCCACCATCAGGGCCGAAGCTCCCGTTCCCGCGCCCCTGGACCACCCCACTCGTGCTTGCCTCTGCTAGCCCGCACATCGTGCCCGTCTATGCGTAGCCGTGCGCCCCGGCCTGCCGCAGCCCGCGCCTTGCCTCGTCCGCCTTTGCAAGGCCTCGTCGGCTCCGCCCGTCGCCTACTGCCGCTGGCGCCCACCACCCCTCACTACTGCTGCTGCCTACCGAACTGCTGCTGCTGCTGCTCTACTAACGTCGTCGCTGCCGATGAATCATGCTGCCACTGCCCATTCGCGCCCTGGCCGCGGGCCAGCCGCGCCTGCCGCTGGCGACCAAGCCCTGCGCGTACCCGCTCCCGGCCGGCCCCGTTCGACCTTCGCCATGCCCCTGCTCTCTGCTGCTGCCCCCTGCTGCACGCTGCCGCAACTCCGCCCGGCCACGTCCGCCTCATGCCGCCGCAGCCGCCCCATGCCCCGCGCCGGTGCCGCCAGCCGCCGGCCATGACCACCCCCGCCGCTGCTCGTGGCTTGGCTACACGCGTGTGTGTGGCCATGGCCTCTGCCTGGCTGTGCCACTATGTGTGGGCCGACCCTACGGGTTAATTAGTCCTAACCCCCTTTTTAGGGATAACCCCTCCACTAATTAGTATCTGACAGTGGGTCCCGCTAGTTGTTTTTATTAATTAAAACAATTTACAAAATCTGTTAGGCGCTGAGTCTATGATGTGTGGGTCCGCTAACCAGTTTGACCAGTCAAACTGTTGACTGGGTTGGTCCAGCCACTGACACGTGGGTCCACTTTGACCTGGTTGACCAGTCAGCCTTGACTGGTTGACTTGCTGACTAGGCAGCCCTGGCCCCACTGTCTTTCACACAGGCTAGAGTAGTGCTAGGTGACAAAATGATTATAATGTTTAATTCGAATTCAATTAGTTCAAAAATTCCAGAAAATGTCTAAAACTTTGGAAAATCATAATAAATAATCCGTAGCTCAGATGAAAATGTTTTCTACATGAAAGTTGCTCAGAACGACGAGATGAATCCGGATACGCAGTCCGTTCGTCTGCCACATGTCCCTAACATAGCGAACATGCAACCGTCCCCCTCCGTTTCATCTGTCCGATAATGCCAAACTTCGGAAAAGCTTTCCCGGATGTTTTCCCCCTTCATCGGCATCGTGTAGCATCGTGTTAGAACACCCCTAGCGCTGCTTATTATCTTGTCATGCATAGTATTGCACTTGTTTGCTCTGCGTTTATTGTTTCTTCCCCCTCTTCTCTCCGGTAGACCCCGAGACCGCTGGTGATGCCATTGTGATCGACTACATCGACGACGACCCTTCTTCCCTTTCAGCGGAGCTTCCAGGCAAGCCCCTCCCTTTGATCATCCCGATATCGCCCATTCCATTCTCTCATGCTTGCATTAGATTTTGCTACTGTTATTGTTTGCTCCTATTCTGATGCATAGCCTGCTTTTGTAACCTGCTCATTGTACCTTACCTGCTTATCCTAAACTGCTTAGTATAGGTTGGTCAGAGATCCATCACTGACCCCCACCTTGTCCTTGTTGCCCCTACTTCAGCATTGATGACTCGATCAACGTGATCGATGACCAGAGCCCGACACCTCACATCACATCATGCCCCTTTTGTTGCTTGACTCTGCAGAGCTACTATCGAGTGCCGAGGGTGAGACCTCACAATGCACTCCCGATGACAACTCTGTAGTGTAGCTATTCAGTCGTGGTCAATGAGGGTGGTTCCTCCTTCACCATTCCCGATACGGCTCTGTCGTGCAACCCCTCAAGTGTGAACCTCAAGGGTGGTTCCTCTTACGTTCACCTTGATGATTACACCTTGTGGAATCCACCGGGGGTGATTCCTCGGGTTCCCCCCTTGATGCTTGGACACATGGTTACCTTGACTTTACTTGAGACCATTGTTGAAGTCGGGTCGGCCCTGAGGGGTACCCGTGAGTTGATGTGAAAGTCGGGCGGGCCCGTTGAGCACTGATACGTCTCCAACCTATCTATAATTTTTGATTGTTCCATGCTATTATATTATCCATCTAGGATGTTTTATATGCATTTATATGCTATTTCATATGATTTTTGGGACTAACCTATTAACCTAGAGCCCAGTGCCAGTTTCTATTTTTTCCTTGTTTTTGAGTATCGCAGAAAAGGAAAACCAAACGGAGTCCAATTGACCTGAAATTTGACGGAGATTATTTTTGGACAAGAAGAAGCCCACAGAGTATCGGAGATGGGCCAGAAGAGTCCCGAGGCACCCACGACGGTAGGGGCGCGCCCCCTACCTCGTGGCCGCCTCGGAGACCCCCCTGACTTGTTCCCGACGCCAAAACCTCTTATATATACCCAAACTTCCAGAACATAACCTAGATCGGGAGTTCCGCCGCTGCAAGCCTCTGTAGCCACCAAAAACCAATCGGGACCCTGTTCCGGCACCCCGCCAGAGGGGGATCCCTCACCGGTGGCGGTCTTCATCATCCCGGCGCTCTCCATGACGAGGAGGGAGTAGTTCACCCTCGGGGATGAGGGTATGTACTAGTAGCTATGTGTTTGATCTCTCTCTCTCTCTCTCTCTCTCTCTCTCTCTCTCTCTCTCTTTCTCTCTCGTGTTCTTGATTTGGCACGATCTTGATGTATCGCAAGCTTTGCTATTATAGTTGGATCTTATGATGTTTCTCCCCCTCTACTCTCTTGTAATGGATTGAGTTTCCCCTTTGAAGTTATCTTATCGGATTGAGTCTTTAAGGATTTGAGAACACTTGATGTATGTCTTGCATGTGCTTATTTGTGGTGACATTGGGATATTCACGTGATCTACTTGATGTATGTTTTGGTGATCAACTTGCGGGTTCCGTAACATTGTGAACTTATGCATAGGGGTTGGCACACGTTTTCGTCTTGACTCTCCAGTAGAAACTTTGGGGCACTCTTTGAAGTTCTCTGTGTTGGTTGAATAGATGAATCCGAGATTGTGTGATGCATATCATATAATCATACCCGCGGATACTTGAGGTGACATTGGAGTATCTAGGTGACATTAGGGTTTTGGTTGATTTGTGTCTTAAGGTGTTATTCTAGTACACACTCTAGGATAGATCGAACGGAAAGAATAGCTTCGTGCTATTTTACTACGGACTCTTGAATAGATCGATGAGAAAGAATAACTTTGAGGTGGTTTCGTACCCTACCATAATCTCTACGTTTGTTCTCCGCTATTAGTGACTTTGGAGTGACTCTTTGTTGCATGTTGAGAGATAGTTATATGATCCAATTATGTTACTATTGTTGAGAGAACTTGCACTAGTGAAAGTATGAACCCTAGGCCTTGTTTCAACGCATTGCAATACCGTTTATGCTCACTTTTATCAATAGTTACCTTGCTGTTTTTATATTTTCAGGTTACAAACCTATATCTACCATCCATATTGCACTTGTATAACCATCTCTTCGCCGAACTAGTGCACCTATACAATTTACCATTGTATTGGGTGTGTTGGGGACACAAGAGACTCTTTGTTATTTGGTTGCAGGGTTGTTTGAGAGAGACCATCTTCATCCTACGCCTCCCACGGATTGATAAACCTTAGGTCATCCACTTGAGGGAAATTTTCTACTGTCCTACAAACCTCTGCACTTGGAGGCCCAACAACGTCTACAAGAAGAAGGTTGTGTAGTAGACATCAAGCAGTTTCTGGCGCCGTTGCCGGCGAGGTGAGTGCTTGAAGGTATATCTTTAGATCTTGCAATCGAATCTTTCAGTTTCTTGTTTTATCACTAGTTTAGTTTATAATAGAAAACTACAAAAAATGGAATTAAGGTTGCCTCATATGCTTCATCTTTTTAATATCTTTCATGAAAATAAGGATTTCGATAATTGTGCCAAAGTGTTAGAAGAAGAATGCATTAAAATGTTTGTCACTAAATCTTTGAATAATGAGCATGATTGCAATGTTGTTAGTACAAACTCTTTGAATATCCATAGTACTAATGATGATTGCACTAGTCATGATGAAAATGTCTCTTATAAGCATGTCAATGTTTGTGGAGTGCATAGAGTTTGCAAGTACACACCAAATAGGGAAGATAGATTTTGCAAGAGGCATAAGTATTTAGAAACCAAATGGTTTCAAGAAAGGCTAGATGTTTGTGCTGAAAATTTAAATTTTCTTAATCATCCTTGTGAACTTTGCAATGAACGTGCTCATTTAAGTATCTAATGCAAATTGTTTCATGATCGTATCATGTCCAAAAATTGTGATGACTTGATTTCCCTTGCGCATCATAATGAACTTAGTTTGCTTGTGGGTTATGAAGAAATGAAACGTATAACTAAGGATATACCAGAATTTGTCCTTGATAAAGTTCTTGATTTTGATCTAGAGGAAATTCATATGTATTGTGCGGTGAATTGCATTGAAAATCCTTATATTGCCAATTACATAAAGACACAAAAACAAATAGAAGATGAAGAAAATAATAATGAAAGGGAAGAGACTTCCCAATATCCTCCTATTATTTCTTATGATGAATCAGGAAATGAGGAGGAGCTTTCTATTCAACCAATCTCATTAATAAGGAGCTCAAAAAAGAGGGTTAAACCCACACATGATGTGAAGAAGAAAAATAAAAGACGGAGAAGCAAAGTTATCCCTCCCAAATGATGTTGCTCCTATTACTCATTGTGATGATGATAATTGCTATACTATTGGTGCTATCTATACTATTAATGATGAGAGTGATTATGCTTATGATATGAAAAGGCCCAAGCTTGGGGATGCTATGTTTGATGAGAATGACATGTTTGAGAATATATTTGCTACAATCAATGTTTGTCCCAAGCTTGGGGATGATATGTTTAATGAAGATGATATTTTTAGCCTCCCAAGTTTTGATGAGCAAATTTATTATGATGGTAGCATGCCTCCTATTTATGATGATTATTTTGATGACACTTACGCTATAAAAAGTAGTGATGGTTATAGTTATAAAACTTGTCATGATTATGATTACCCTTTTTCTGAACATTACTCTTTTAATGTGGAAGCAATTTATAGTATTCGAGTCTCTTATGATACTCCCACTATTCCGAATGAGAAGAATTTTGCTTATGTGGAGAGTAATAAAATTTCTATGCTTGTAGATCATGAAAAGAATGCTTTAGGTGATGGTTATATTGTTGAATTCATTCATGATGCTACTGAAAATTATTATGAGGGAGGAACATATGTTTGTAGGAATTGCAATAATATCAAGGTTCCTCTCTATGTGCTTAAAGTTTTGAAGTTGTGCTTGTTTTGACTTCCTATGCTAGTTGATTATTGTTTCCATAAGTTGTTTGCCCACAAAATCCCTGTGCATACGAAGTGGGTTAGACTTAAATGTGCTAGTCATATTCTTCATGATGCTCTCTTTATGTTTCAATTCTTATCTTTTATGTGAGCATCATTGAAATCATCATGCCTAGCTAGGGGCGTTAAACGTTAGCGCTTGTTGGGAGGCAACCCAATTTTATTTTTGTCCTTTGCTTTTGCTCCTGTTTAGTAATAAATAATTCATCTAGCCTCTGTTTGGATGTGGTTTTATGTTTTAATTAGTGTTTGTGCCAAGTAGAACCTTTGGGAAGACTTGGGTGAAGTCTATGCGATCTTTCTGTAAAAAACAGAAACTTTAGTGCTCACGAGATTAGCTGCCATTTTTTACTGGAGAGTGCTTTTAGGTTGATCCTTTTTGAAGATGATTAATAGACAAATTCCTCAGGTCCACCAATTTATTTCAGAATTTTTGTAGTTCCATAAGTATACGTTTGATACATATTACTACAGACTGTTCTGTTTTTGACAGATTCTGTTTTCATTGCGTTGTTTGCTTCTTTAGATGAATCCATGAGTAGTATCGGAGGGTATGAACCATAGAGAAGTTGGAATACAGTATATATTACACCAATGTGAATTTAGAATGAGTTCACAACAGTACCTAAGTGGTTATTTATTTTCTTATACTAACGGAGCTTACGAGTTTTCTGTTGAGTTTTGTGTTGTGAAGTTTTCAAGTTTTGGGTAAAGATTCGATGGACTATGGAATAAGGAGTGGCAAGAGCCCAAGGCACCCCAAGGTAATATTCAAGGACAACCAATAGCCTAAGCTTGGGGATGCCCCGAATGGCATCCCCCCTTTCGTCTTCGTTCATCGGTAACTTTACTTGGAGCTATATTTTTATTCACCACATGATATGGTTTTGCTTGGAGCGTCATTTTATTTTCTTTTGTTTTGCTTGCTGTTTGAATAAAATACCAAGATCTTAAATTCTTAAATATTGGAGAGTCTTCACATAGTTACATAATTATTCAACTACTCATTGATCTTCACTTATATCTTTCGGAGTAGTTTGTCATTTGCTCTAGTGCTTCACTTATATCTTTTTAGAGCACGGCGGTGGTTTTATTTTGAAGAAATAGATGAACTCTCATGCTTCACTTATATTATTTTGAGAGTCTTTAGAACAGCATGGTAATTTGCTTTGGTTATGAATTTAGTCCTAATATGATAGGCATCCAAGATGGCTATAATAAAAACTTTCATATAGAGTGCATTGAATACTATGAGCAGTTTGATTCCTTATGATTGTTTTGAGATATGAAGATGGTGATACTAGAGGCATGCTAGTGAGTAGTTGTGAATTTGAGAGATACTTGTGTTAAAGTTTGTGATTCCTGTAGCATGCACGTATGGTGAACCATTATGTGATGAAGTCGGAGCATGATTTATTTACTGATTGTCTTCCTTATGAGTGGCAGTCGGGGACGAGCGATGGTCTTTTCCTACCAATCTATCCCCCTAGGAGCATGCGCATAGTACTTCGTTTCGATAACTAATAAATTTTTGCGATAAGTATATGAGTTCTTTATGACTAATGTTGAGTCCATGGATTATACGCACTCTCACCCTTCCACCATTGCTAGCCTCTCTAATACCGCGCAACTTTCGCCGGTACCATACACCCACCATATACCTTCCTCAAAACAGCCACCATACCTACCTATTATGGCATTTCCATAGCTATTCCGAGATATATTGCCATGCAACTTTCCACCGTTCTGTTTATTATGACACGCTCCATCATTGTCATATTGCTTTGCATGATCATGTAGTTGACATCGTATTTGTGGCAAAGCCACCTTCATAATTCTTTCATACATGTCATTCTTGATTCATTGCACATCCCGGTACACCGCCGGAGGCATTCACATAGAGTCATATTTTTTTCTAAGTATTGAGTTGTCAGTAAATAAAAGTGTGATGGTCATCATTATTAGAGCATTGTCCCATGTGAGGAAAGGATGATGGAGACTATGATTCCCCCACAAGTCGGGATGAGACTCCGAACGAAAAAGGAAAAAAGAAAAAAGAGGCATTAAAAAAGAGAAGGCCCAAAAAAACAAAAAAACAAAACAAAAAATGAGATAAAAAGAGAGAAGGGGCAATGTTACTATCCTTTTACCACACTTGTGCTTCAAAGTAGCACCGTGATCTTCATGCTAGAGTGTCCTATGTTGTCACTTTCATTTACTAGTGGGAATTTTACATTATAGAACTTGGCTTGTATATTCCAATGATGGGATTCCTCAAAATGCCCTAGGTCTTCGTGAGCAAGCGAGTTGGACGCACACCCACTTAGTTTCTTTTTGAGCTTTCATACACTTATCGCTCTAGTGCATCCGTTGCACGGCAATCCCTACTCACTCACATCGATATCTATTGGTGGGCAACTTCATAGCCCGTTGATACGCCTAGTTGATGTGAGACTATCTTCTCCCTTTTTGTCTTCTCCACAACCACCATTATATTCCACCTATAGTGCTATGTCCACGGCTCACGCTCATGTATTGCGTGAAGATTGAAAAAGTTTGAGAACATCAAAAGTATGGAACAATTGCTTGGCTTGTCATCGGGGTTGTGGATGATTTAAATATTTTGTGTGATGAAGATAGAGCATAGCCAGACTATATGATTTTGTAGGGATAGCTTGCGTTGGCCATGTTATTTTGAGAAGACATGATTACTTTGTTAGTATGCTTGAAGTATTATTGTTTTCATGTCAATATTAAACTTTTGTTTTGAATCTTATGGATCTGAATATTCTTGCCACAATAAAGAAGATTACATTGATAAATATGTTAGGTAGCATTCCACATCAAAAATTCTGTTTTTATCTTTTACCTACTCGAGGCGAGCAGGAATTAAGCTTGGGGATGCTTGATATGTCTCCAACGTATCTAAATTTTTGATTGTTCCATGCTATTATATTATCCATCTAGGATGTTTTATATGCATTTATATGCTATTTTATATGATTTTTGGGACTAACCTATTAACCTAGAGCCCAGTGCCGGTTTCTGTTTTTTCCTTGTTTTTGAGTATCGCAGAAAAGGAAAACCAAACGGAGTCCAATTGACCTGAAATTTGACGGAGATTATTTTTGGACCAGAAGAAGCCCACGGAGTATCGGAGATGGGCCAGAAGAGTCCCGAGGCACCCACGAGGGTGGGGGGCGCGCCCCCTACCTCGTGGCCGCCTCGGAGACCCCCCTGACTTGTTCCCGACGCCAAAACCTCTTATTTATACCCAAACTTCTAGAACATAACCTAGATCGGGAGTTCCGCCACCGCAAGCCTCTGTAGCCACCAAAAACCAATCGGGACCCTGTTCCGGCACCCTGCCGGAGGGGGGGGGGGGATCCCTCACCGGTGGTCGTCTTCATCATCCCGACGCTCTCCATGAAGAGGAGGGAGTAGTTCACCCTCGGGGCTGAGGGTATGTACTAGTAGCTATGTGTTTGATCTCTCTCTCTCTCGTGTTCTTGATTTGGCACGATCTTGATGTATCGTGAGCTTTGCTATTATAGTTGGATCTTATGATGTTTCTCCCCCTCTACTCTCTTGTAATGGATTGAGTTTTCCCTTTGAAGTTATCTTATCGGATTGAGTCTTTAAGGATTTGAGAACACTTGATGTATGTCTAGCATGTGCTTATCTGTGGTGACATTGGGATATTCACGTGATCTACTTGATGTATGTTTTGGTGATCAACTTGCGGGTTCCGTAACATTGTGAACTTATGCATAGGGGTTGGCACACGTTTTCGTCTTGACTCTCCAGTAGAAATTTTGGGGCACTCTTTGAAGTTCTTTGCGTTGGTTGAATAGATGAATCCGAGATTGTGTGATGCATAATGTATAATCATACCCGTGGATACTTGAGGTGACATTGGAGTATCTAGGTGACATTAGGGTTTTGGTTGATTTGTGTCTTAAGGTGTTATTCTAGTACACACTCTAGGATAGATCAAACGGAAAGAATAGCTTCGTGTTATTTTACTAGGGACTCTTGAATAGATCGATCAGAAAGAATAACTTTGAGGTGGTTTCATACCCTACCATAATCTCTTCGTTTGTTCTCCGCTATTAGTGACTTTGGAGTGACTCTTTGTTGCATGTTGAGGGACAGTTATATGATCCAATTATGTTATTATTGTTGAGAGAACTTGCACTAGTGAAAGTATGAACCCTAGGCCTTGTTTCAATGCATTGCAATACCATTTGTGCTCACTTTTATCAATAGTTACCTTGCTGTTTTTATATTTTCCGATTACAAAAACCTATATCTACCATCCATATTGCACTTGTATAACCATCTCTTCACCGAACTAGTGCACCTATACAATTTACCATTGTATTGGGTGTGTTGGGGACACAAGAGACTCTTTGTTATTTGGTTGCAGGGTTGTTTGAGAGAGACCATCTTCATCCTACGCCTCCCACGGATTGATAAACCTTAGGTCATCCACTTGAGGGAAATTTGCTACTGTCCTACAAACCTCTGCACTTGGAGGCCCAACAACGTCTACAAGAAGAAGGTTGTGTAGTAGACATCAAGCACCCGCGAGTTTTCTACGTGGCACAGCCGGGCAGTCTGGGCCCTTGCCGTAAGTCCATGAGACGGGGTGACGGGGTCACATTATCGTGAGTCTCTGCTCGTCTCCGCGAGCCCCCAATGCACAAACAGGTTTGGGTATTTGTTCTGAGTTGGCCTCTGGCCTTTACGCACTAACCACCACGCGAGAATAGATATGGGCCTTGACGTCGCAGTATCAGCCGAAGCTTTTTCAGACGTCCAGTTCAGCATTGTGGCACAGTCGGATCGTGCTGGCCATCCAAGGCGGCGCTGGTGTTCACCCTGCACACAACGACCCGGAGTGCAACGGGCGATGGGCCCAAGATCCCGGGGCACTTAGGATGTAGACCGGCGGGGACCTCTCTGCTGAGCCTAGGTAGGGCTACGACGTGTTGATCTTCGGAGGCCGGTCATTGACCCCAGAAAGGTGTGTCCAGCCAGAGTGATCGAGCGTGTTGGGTAACGTGGTGCACCCCTGCAGGGAAGATATATATTCGAATACCGTGTCCATGGTAATGGACGTTCAGACTTGTATCCTGATCTTATATAAGTAGAAATGGATACTTGAGACATGTGATGGATATGTGGCTTCGGGATTGCTTTCTCGCAGGGAGTCGAGGAAGGATCTCTGGGCATTAATGCTACAACATGTTTGTTAAATATAAACTGCTATTCTGTACTCTTCTACATGCTGCAAGACGCTTGGAGCTGCTTGAAGATGCTAGTCTTCGATAGGCTAGGCCTTCCCCTCTATTCTGGCATTCTGCAGTTCAGTCCACCGATACAACCCTTCCTTTTGATACCAATGCATACTTAGTTTCGATCTGATGCTTGCGAGTACTTTGGATGAGTACACACGGTTGCTTTGCTACCCCTTTTCCCCCTTCCTTCTTCTTTTCGGTTGATGCAACCAGATGGTGGATCCTTGGAGCCAGATGCTACCGCCGACGGATGCTACTATGTGGAGACGGCCGATGACCAGGAGTAGTTAGGAGGTCCCAGGCAGGAGGCCTTGCCTCTTCGATCGTTGATGTTTGTGCTAGCCATCTTAAGGCATCCTTGTTTAACTTATGTCTGCACTCAGATATTGTTGCTTCCGGTGACTCGCTTATGTATCGAGCTATGTATTCGAGCCCTCGAGGCCCCTGGCTTGTAATATGGAGCTTGTATGACTTTAATTTGTGTCTAGAGTTGTGTTGTGATATCTTCCCATGAGTCCCTGATCTTGGTCGTACACATTTTCATGCATGATTAGTGTACGGTCAAATCAGAGGCGTCCCACTGTTGTCTCAGTTAAAATAGGATATCACTGTTATCATGGTTTATGTGACATAGGGGTGCTAGCATGAGTGCTATTCCTTTTACCTTATATCAAGAAATTATGAATGACATAGCACCCGCTGAAATAGAAGACATAGATGTTACTATTAAACTTGTTAATAGAGACACCATCACACCACTTGGGATTGTTAGAGATGTTGAAGTCTTGTGTGGGAAAATAAAATACCCTACTAATTTTCTTGTTCTTGGTTCCCCACAAGATGACTTTTGTCCCATTATCTTTGGTAGACCTTTCTTGAACACCGTTAATGCTAAAATAGATTGTGAGAAACAAACTGTTGGTGTTAGTTTTAGTGATGAGTCTCATGAGTTCAATTTTTCCAAGTTTAGTAGAAAACCTCATAAGAAAGAATTGCCTAGTAAGGATGAAATAATTGGTCTTGCTTCTATTGTTGTACCTCCTACTGATCCTTTAGAACAATATTTGCTAGACCATGAAAATGATTTGCATATGCATGAAAGAAATGAAATAGATAGAATCTTATTCGAACAACAACCTCTACTTAAACACAATTTGCTTATTGAAACTCTAGGAGGTCCTCCTCCACCTAAAGGTGACCATGTGTTTGAATTAAAACAATTACCAGACACTTTGAAATATGCTTATCTTGATGAGAAGAAGATATATCATGTTATTATTAGTGCTAACCTTTCAGAACATGAAGAAGAAAGATTATTGAAAGTTCTAAGGAAACACCGAGCTGCTATTGGATATACTCTTGATGATCTTAAGGGCATTAGTCCCACTCTATGTCAGCACAAGATTAATATGGAACCTGATGCTAAACCCATTGTTGATCACCAACGCCGGTTAAATCTGAAGATGAAAGAAGTGGCAAGAACAGAAGTATTAAAACTTCTGGAAGCAGCTATAATCTATCCTATAGCTGATAGTAGATGGGTAAGTCATGTTCATTGTGTCCCTAAGAAAGAAGGTATTACCGTTGTTCCTAATGATAAGAATGAACTTATTCAACAAAGAATTGTTACAGGCTATAGAATGGTAATTGATTAGAAAATTAAACAACGCAACTAGAAAAGATCATTACCCTCTGCCTTTTATTGATCAAATGCTAGAAAGATTATCTAAGCACACACATTTTTGCTTCCTTGATGGATATTCTAGTTTTTCACAAATACCTGTTTCTCAACCTGATCAAGAAAATACCATGTTTACTTGTCCTTTTGGACTTATGCTTATAGACGTATGCCTTTTGGTTTATGCAATGCACCTGCTACCTTTCAAAGATGCATGACTGCTATATCCTCTGACTTTTGTGAAAATATTGTTGAGGTTTTCATGGATGACTTCTCTGTTTATGGGAAGTCTTTTGATGATTATTTAAGCAATCTTGATCGAGTTTTGCAGAGGTGTGAGCAAACAAATCTTGTCTTGAATTGGGAGAAGTGTCGCTTTATGGTTAACGAAGGCATTGTTTTGGGCCATAATATTTCTGAACAAGGTATTGAGGTGGATAAAGCTAAGGTTGATGCAATTGAGAAAATGCCATGTCCTAAAGATATCAAAGGTATTCGTAGTTTCCTTGGTCATGCTGGTTTCTATAGGAGATTTATCAAAGACTTTCCTAAAATTTCTAGGCCGCTTACAAATCTTTTGCAAAAGGATATTCCTTTTGTTTTTTATGATGATTGTTTAGAAGCCTTCGAAACACTCAAGAAAGCCTTAATTCTGAACCTATTGTTCAACCACCTGATTGGAACTTGCCTTTTGAAATTATGTGTGATGCTAGTGATTATGCTGTTGGTGCTGTTCTAGGACAAAGAGTTGATAAGAAACTGAATGTTATTCATTATGCTAGTAAAACTCTAGACAGTGCACAACGAAATTATGCTACTACTGAAAAAGAATTCTTAGCAGTGGTGTTAGCTTGTGATAAATTTAGATCTTACATTGTTGACTCTACAGTTATTGTTCACACCGATCATGCTGCTATAAAATATCTTATGGAAAATAAAGATGCTAAACCTAGACTTATTAGGTCGGTTCTCTTGCTACAAGAATTTGATTTGCATATCACTGACAGAAGAGGAGCTGAGAACCCCGTAGCTGATAACTTGTCTAGGCTTAAAAATGTCCTTGATGACCCACTTCCTATTGATGATAGTTTTCTGATGAGCAGTTAGCTGCAATAAATGTTTCTCATAACACCCCTTGGTATGCTGACTATGCTAATTACATTGTTTCTAAATATTTACCACCTAGTTTCACATACCAACAAAAGGAAAAAAATTCTTCTGTGATTTAAGACATTACTTTTGGGATGACCCACATCTTTATAAAGAAGGAGTAGATGGTATTACTAGACGTTGTGTACCTGAGCATGAATAGGAACAAATCCTACGGAAATGTCACTCCGAAGCCTATGGATGATATCATGCGGGAGACAGAACTGCTCACAAGGTATTGCAATCCGGGTTTTATTGGCCTACTCTCTTCAAGGATGCCCGTAAGTTTGTCTTATTTTGTGATGGATGTCAAAAAATAGGTAATATCGGTAAGCGTCAAGAAATGCCTATGAACTATTCACTTGATGTTGATGTAACGCCCACGATGTGGCTATATCTCCCACGTGTCGAGGCACGACTTAGAGGCATAACCGCATTGTGGTTTTGTCGCAAGAAGGGTCATCTTCACACAATCCCATGTAATGAACAAGAAAGGGATAAATAGAGGGTTGGCTTACAATTGCCACGTCACACAATGAACATATAATTCATACATCATTCAGAGTACACACATAGTCCGATTATGGACAAATCCAAAAGAAAAGAAGATAACCCCAAATGCTAGATCCCCGATCGTCCCAACTGGGCTCCACTACTGATCGTCAGGAAACAAAACATAGTAACGACCAAGGTCCTCGTCGAACTCCCACTTGAGTTCGGTAGCATCACCTGCACTGGCATCATCGGCACCCGCAACTGTTTTGGTAGTATCTGTGAGTCACGAGGACTCAGCAATCTCAAAACCCGCGAGATTAAGACTATTTAAGCTTATGGGTAGGATAAGGTAATGAGGTGGAGTTGCAGCAAGCACTAAGCAAATATGGTGGCTAACATACGCATATAAGAGTAAGATGAGAAGCTACGCAACGGTCGTGAAGCTTGAAGTGATCAAGAAGTGATCCTGAAACTACTTACGAACAACCATAACCCAAAACTGTGTTCACTTCCCGGACTCCGCTGAAAAGAGACCATCACGGCTACGCATGCGGTTGATTCATTTTAATTAAGTCAAGTGTCAAATTCTCTACAACCGGATATTAACAAATTCCCATCTGCCACATAACCGCGGGCACGACTCTCGAAAGTTTATACCCTGCAGGGGTGTCCCAACTTAGCCCATCACAAGCTCTCACGATCAACGAAGGATATTCCTTCTCCCGGGAAGACCCGATCAGTCTCGGAATCCCGGTTACAAGACATTTCAACAATGGTAAAACAAGACCAGCAAGACCGCTCGAATGTGCCGACAAATCCCGATAGGAGCTGCACATATCTCGTTCTCAGGGCACACCGGATAGGTCAAGCTACGAGTAAAACCAACCCTCAAGTTTCCCCGAGGTGGCCCCGCAGGTTGCCCGGTTCGGACCAACACTCAGAGGAGCACTGGCCCAGGGGGGGGGGGTTAAATAAAGATGACCCTCAGGTTTGCAACTCCCTAGGGAAAAGTATAGGTGGTGGTTAGGCAAATGTTAAAACCAAGGTTGGGCCTTGCTGGAGGAGTATTATTCAAAGCGAACTGTCAAGGGGGTCCCATAACCCCAACCGCATAAGGAACGCAATATCAAGGAACATAACACCTGTTGACGGAAACTAGGGCGGTAAGAGTGGAACAAAACATCGACAAAAGGCCAAGCCTTCCACCCTTTGCCAAGTATATAGATGCATTAAGTAAAATAAGAGATATTGTGATATCCCAACATGTTCATGTTCCAACATGGAGCAATCTTCAACTTCACCTGCAACTAACAACGCTATAAGAGGGGCTAAGCAAAGCGATAACATAGCCAAACAACGATTTGCTAGGAAGGTGGGTTAGAGGCTTGACATGGCAATATGGGAGGCATGATAAACAAGTGGTAGGTAGCACGACATAGCGATAGAGCGAACAACTAGCAAGCAAATCGAGGGTAATGGTCATCTTGCCTGAAATCCCGCTAGGGAGAAGACCGAAACCAAGAAGTAGACGAAGCAACGTAGTCGAACGAATCCTCACAATCGCAACGTAACCGGAACTATCAAGGAGAAGCGCAACCAGGAAGAAGCAAACATCATGGTAAACAACCAACACATAAACATGGCATGATGCACAATCAAGTATGATGCATGTCCGGTTTAAATAGGTATGGCATGACAAAGTGCACAAACAATACTACAAATTAAGTGGAGCTCAATATGCAACGAGTTGCATATTAACGAAACACCACATCAATTAGTTAGTTCTCTCTCGGTTATGTACCCAACAATGTTAAATGTTATTAAACATGGCAAGGGGTGAAGCATATGAAAACTACATATCTAGGCAAGGTTAAATGAGGCCGGAACAACAAACAACAATTCCGGAAAATCCTCATGTGCATATTTCGAATTTGCTACTGTCCTGCCCTAAACCATATTTTAATGTTGTTAAACATTAAAATAAAGTGCACCATGTTAAACTAGGCATTTTTTCCACCCCATTTACATATAAAGTTTATTTAATTCGGAGCTACGGTTATTTACTTATGAAATAAACCATTTTAACATGTCATTTATTCAAATTAATGCAAACAACAATTTAAACATTCTAAACATGGATGAAAGTTGGACATTATGAAACTAGATGAAATTCTAAGCATTATATATATATATAAATTATTTACATATGATGCATGGTTAATTAGTTATTAGATGCATGAACACTAAGGGTTTTTCTGTAAAACTGCACTCTCTGGATAAATAGCTAAAATAGTCCAGAGGGAAAAAAACACTATCGGGCTGAATCTGAACATGGGCCCTGTCGGTGTCAAAACCGGCGGATCTCGGGTAGGGGGTCCCGAACTGTGCGTCTAGGATCGATGGTAACATGAGACGGGGGACACGATGTTTACCCAGGTTCGAGCCCTCTCTATGGAGGTAATACCCTACTTCCTGCTTGATTGATCTTGATGAATATGAGTATTACAAGAGTTGATCTACCACGAGATCGTAATGGCTAAACCCTAGAAGCCTAGCCTATATGACTATGGTAATGTGTATATCCTTTCCGGACTAACCCCTCCGGTTTATATAGACACCGGGAGGATCTAGGGTTACATAGAGTCGGTTACATAGGAAGGAATCTTCATAGTTGATCGCCAAGCTTGCCTCTCACGCCAAGTAGAGTCCAATCCGGACACGGGTACAGTCTTCGGCCTTCCTGTCTTCACAGCCCATCAGTCCGGCCCATGGATAACAGGTCGGACGCCCGAGGACCCCTTAGTTCAGGACTCCCTCAGTAGCCCCTGAACCCGGCTTCAATGACGAGGAGTCCAGCGCGCAGATTGTCTCCGGCATTGCAAGGCGGGTTCTCGTTTCCGAACTCCAAGATAGTCTTCGGATGCGATGATAGTATCCAGACCTGCCACATACACACCATACATAACCGCAGAGAGAATATATATTTTTACACGAGTTCTATCCGCTTACAGCTTTTTATAACACGGCATCACGTCTGTCGGTCATAATTTCGAACCTTTTTCGTCTGCCGCTCCACGTTTTGAGACGCGGTTGCCATTGGCACGTCTTGTCAAAGCAGAGATCGTGTCCCCATATCGCGGGATTCTCATCAATGCGGGCATGGGTAACCCAACCGTGCCGTTTATAGAGCCCTTGGGAATAGGCGAGTTTTTAGGGAGAGTGAGGAGGCGTTTAATATTCGCTGCCTTTATAAGGGGATAAGGACCCCCCTTCCTCTCTCACGCCCTCTCCAATCTCGAGCTCCAGCACCCAAGTACTCATACCCTTTCCACTCAAGCAACCATGTCCGGATCCGGAGGTCAGGGCAAGTGGATGGTCTCCTCCGTCAAGGAGGAGGACATTACTGAGCTTCGGGCGGCCGGATATTTGGCGGAGGAGATCGCCCACCGTCTACCGCCCGAGGGACAAGTCGTCCCCGCGCCAAAGCCCACTGAGAGGGTAGTATTCATCCCCCATTTCTTCCATGGGCTAGGGTTCCACTCCACCCTTTTGTTCGCGGGCTGATGTATTATTACGGGATAGATTTCCATGATCTGTCCCCGAATTCCTTCCTCAACATCTTGGCGTTTATCGTCGTATGTGAGGCCTTCCTCCGAATCCAACCCCACTTCGGGCTGTGGCTCAAAGTCTTCAACGTGAAGCCGGAGGTGGTGGACGGCCAGCACGCGGAGTGCGGAGCAGCCATGGTGAGCAAGCTACCCAATGTCTCCTCGCCGAAAGGTACTTTTGTGGAGACAGTGAAGGAGTGGCAGAGACAATGGTTCTACATCACAGAACCCTGCGGCACCACCTGGGCCGCGGCTGCCGAATTCCGCTCTGGTGCTCCCATGCGACTCACCTCCTGGGTCGAGAAGAGTCCGGACTGGTGTTCGCCCGATGAGCTGATAGCGTTGCAGACGCGCGTCCAGAGCATGATAGCCAAGGACGTCAAGCTCGTTGATGTGATCCAGGTGATGCTAGTTCGCCGGATTCTCCCATGCCAGCGCAGAGGTCGCCCTCTGTGGGATTTCAATCCGAAGAAGCATCAGACCCTGGTGAGGCTCTTCGAGACCACCCATGAAGATGCCTGGAAGTTGCTTTTTAAGGGCAACGAGAAACCGCCGGCCCCGGATTCAGACCGTGGTCATGATTGTAAACACCCCGCCAGCGAGGTATGTTATTTTTGATATATCCCCGACTTAATTGTTTCAAGGATGATGTCTGAGCTTTTATTATTGCTCTTTCAGGACTGGATGGAGAGGGCGAAGCGGATCCAGTGTCCGGCTCCGCCGCCTGAAGAACCGGTCATCCTGCGTCTAGCAAAGATGCTGGTGCCGGCGCCGTATAAGGCGCCGGAGAAGAAGGCCAAGGGAGCCAAGAGTGGCCCCCGTCGCAAGGGTACTTCGAACGTGACGTCTGAAGACGACGAAGCTCATTCCTCTGTCCCTAAGGACAATGATGAGGAAGAGGAGGAAGAAGAGGGCGGCTTCGGTGCATCCGGAAGCGGAAACGCCCAAGAAGGGGAAGGGCGTCCCAGCGGTCAATACCGCGTGGGACGTTGACAGTAGTCCGGAACGACGCCCCCGCACTAAGCCCCAGGCCGCATCGTAAGTGACATGGCTCGCTCATGCGCACACCCAGCCCTTTCTCTTCATTATTTTGACACAGTTAACTGTACTATTGTAGTCTGGCCCGCGACCTTATCCAGCGATCCTTATCCGGAGGTTCGCTGGCTCTGTCGGAGATGGCGAGCATGTCGCCACCGCCTGCTTATTCCCCCGGGGCCAGGGACGACACGGAGGTGTTGTCCCGGAGGATCGCTCCAAACCGGGGAGGAGCCCAGGACGTTGTCCAGGAGGCGCCACGAGGCGAGACCTCCACTGCCGGACACATGGGGGAGCCGAGCCCCATGGAGACTGGCGAAGAGGGCCGCATCCAGTTCGGCCCTCAGCTGAATACAATTCCGGAGACTCATATGGCTCCGGAGTCAGGCGAGCAGCCCCCTTTGAAGGAGGGGGGTGCTCCGCTTCCATCAGTGGCCCCCGTCCATCCAGGGGCGCCGGATAACCTGATGGAGGCGCTACGAGGCGCCTCCGTCGTGGACGCGCACCGTGTCCTTATGGGTGCGGTGATCGAGAAGGTTCAGTCCGCCAAGAGCAGACTGAATGAAGCTTGCATCAACCTGTTGACAGGTTTTGAGGTAAGAAAGAGAAAAACCCCGTGTAGACCGTAGCCCCCGAGACACTGGCCGTTGTTCGATGAGAAGAACCAGACAGAGGATCAATCCTTTGTTATAGGAGACTAACTGAATATGTATCAATAAGCACGCGTCACTATTGGCCGCAACTTCGCATGCTGCCGAAGTCTCTGAACTGAAGCAGAGGCTCGAGCGGACCGAGAACGAGCTTGGCGAGGTTAAAATTCGGCTCCAGGAGAAGCAAGGTGAATGACGACTTGCTATGTGTTCGGAAAGAATAAGCGTTGTATATTGACCGCAGTGTCATGATATGTGCAGGAGCCGTGACCGAGGTCGGGGCCCTGAGGAAGGCCCTGGGCGAGGCCGAGGAGAAGGCTGTCCAGCAGCAAGCCGCCCGTAAGAAGCTCAAGGCCCGGGTCAAAGAAGTCCAGCAGGAGCTCCAGGATGCGGTGAAAAAATGTGAGACCTTGGAGCATGATGCGTCGGCTCAAGGGGCCGAACTCACCAAGGCTCGTCAGAGCGCGGAGACCGCACGGAATGAGGCCCAGGTCGCCCTCCAGGAGATCCAGGAGGCCAAGAAGATCACAGCGGGTAAGGCCTTTAAGATGCAAAGCAAGTATGCAGAGAAGCAGTACCTTTTACTAACCCGGGTTCGGACTTCCCCAGGGGCTTTTGCTGATTTACCACGCAGTGTATCGGACGCTGTGGAGTTCTATCGAGCCGAAGGAGGGGGCTCTACGGAGACGCTATTCTGGTCGCAATATGCGGCGTCAGAGCCTCCCGTGTCCTTCACTGATCAGCTGAAACAGCTGGTGGAGCTACATAGGGTGGCCGAACTAGCCATGAAGGATTTGATAATCCGGCTATGGCCAGCCGAAGCTATGCCTGGCAGCTACTTTCGGACTCGTGAGGCGGATGGACGCCTGTCCTTAGCTGGACGTCGTCAAGCGCTCTGCCTGTATTGAAGGTGCCCGCATGGCCTTCGCCCGTTGCAAGATGTGGTGGGCGAAGATGAACGCCGTTGAAGTTGCCAGAGGGCCGACGAAGGGCAAGGAGCACCGCACACCCGAGCGATACTTTGCGGATGTCATAGAAGGGTCTCGACTTGCAGCAGCGTAATGTTCGCAGGACATTGTATTTGAATAAATGTATTCATGTTGCCTTTGCCTTGTATTATGAAAAAAGCCTGTTTTGTAATGTAATTTTGTTATGCTTTTAATTGTTTCCTCCTGTGCGGCTGTGTTGCATGTAATCTTAGGGTTGGCCAGTCGTCGGCTTCTGCCCTCACGTAGGTAGTACGGAGGTGTTCGGGATGGAATCTAAACAATATTAATCCAATTATATGACCCTTGAAGGAGTTGTTTAGTGCAACGAACAAGGCAAACAGACTATACGGCTTAAATGCCCTCACTTAGCTATAAGAGTTTTATAATAAAGCATGGGCGCAACCCTTGGTTTAAACCAGAGTGCTGTCAGCATCTGATCGGGAAGTGCCGATCTCTCGCATAACGCGGAAAATCTTCAACGATTTGTAACCCTCGAACAGCTGACTGGCTCTCGCCATATCATGACAGTCAGTTTTCGGCTTTCTCTATTGAGGTGCTCATCTGGTCAAGTCCAGGGCACAATCGCAGTAGTTCTCCCTTTACTACCCTAGCTGATTCAGCGGAACGTAGGGTAGCAAGCACAGGAGTCGGGCAACCCAACTATTGACCAAAGACCTGATTCAGAGCCAATGCATATAATGCTAAATTCGGGGTGCCGAACTAATCTATAAGAAGTGTTCGGACTTTGCTGCCATATTATGGGGCGATAGGGAGCCCCTGGCGAATGTGAGACGTACCAAAGTGTACGGATGCGGTCGATAAGCGAATCGAAATAAAATGAAGTAAGAAACGAAAACCACAGAAACTGGGCCGCAAACCATTTTCATTATAACTGTATGGATACGTCAAGGCGTATCCTGTACAAAAAGTGCGATAAGCATCCGGGCTATTTAACATGCCGGAATTAAGAGGGTGCAGCGTGCGGGTCCTGAGAAATAAGTAGAAATACTGTCAAGAAGAACGTGTAGAGGTTACCCTATGCACTTATGCTGCCTGTCGTCTTTGTATGTCGATCCTTCGAAAGGACTGGTTATCAGGCACATGGGAAAAGGGACCTGAAACAAAAAGGGAAAAAGGGTGAAAGTATGTGTGAGTCCGGGGTCGGTCAAGCCGTACTGTGGACCACAAGCTGTGCCTCCGTTGATGCCCATGGGATTTTGAGTGCGTAATTATGTGTGCGTGGTACGAGTGCCACTACTTGATCAGGGCTGGGATGGAGGCCGGATTGCTAGTCAAGCTCTTGGCGGGCCGAGTTGTCCTGTTGCAGCGTAGTTCAGACCTTCTTAACGGTTCCAGGGGCTCGGCTGCCGGATTATGGTTCTGCTTGAAAAGGCCGCTCTGTACTTCTGCTGCTAGGGCGGCGGTGTGCTCCTCTGTACAGAGGGAGCGTTCCGTATTTCCATTAACAGTTATGACACCGCGTGAACCGGGCATCTTGAGCTTAAGGTAAGCATAGTGTGGAACCGCGTTGAATCTAGCAAACGCGGTTCGTACGAGCAGTGCATGGTAGCCACTGCGGAAGGGGACGATGTCGAAGATTAACTCTTCGCTTCGGAAGTTGTCCGGAGAACCGAAGACTACCTCCAGCGTGATTGAGCCCGTATAGCAGGCCTCAACGCCTGGTATGACTCCTTTAAAGGTAGTCTTTGTGGGTTTGATCCGTGAGGGATTAATGCCCATCTTCCGTACTGTATCCTGGTAGAGCAGGTTGAGGCTGCTTCCACCATCCATCAGGACTCGTGTTAGGTGGAATCCGTCGATGATTGGGCCGAGGACCAGTGCGGCCGAACCGCCATGGCGGATACTAGTTGGATGATCTCGACGATCGAAGGTGATTGGAAATGACGACCATGGATTGAATTTTGGGGCGACTGGCTCTACCGCGTAGACGCCCCTGAGTGCTCGCTTGCGCTCCTTTTTGGGGATGTGCGTAGCGTATATCATGTTCACCGTTTTGACTTGAAGGGGAAATTTCTTCTGCCCCCCAGTGTTCGGCTGCCGGGGCTCTTTGTCCTCGTCCTCACTTTGTGATCTCTTTTCTTTGTTTTCGGCATTTAACTTGCCAGCCTGTTTGAAGACCCAACAATCTCTGTTGGTGTGATTGGCTTGTTTGTCTGGGGTGCCGTGTATCTGGCACGGACGGTCGAGTATGCGGTCCAGGCTGGAAGGTCCCTCATTGTTCCTTTTGTAGGGCTTCTTCCGTTGGCCAGACTTGGAGCCGCTGAATCCAGCGTTCACTGTGGTGTCGTCGGTGTTATCGCCATTGCTTTGGCGTTTGTGTCTATTGTGCCGAAGCTTGCCGGTGCTGTTCTTGGCCTCAGAGGGGCCTGCCTCGCTGGCTGTGTTTTTGCTTCGGGCCAGCCAGCTGTCCTCACCCGCGCAAAAGCGGGTCATGAGTGCTGTGAGGGCTGCCATGGATTTTGGCTTTTCTTGGCCGAGGTGGCGGGCGATCCATTCGTCATGGATGCTGTGTTTGAAGGCTGCTAGGGCTTCGGCGTCCGGACAGTCAACGATCTGGTTCTTTTTGGTTAGGAACCTAGTCCAGAATTTTCTGGCTGATTCTCCAGGTTGTTGAACTATGTGGCTTAAGTCATAAGCATCGGGTGGCCGGACATATGTACCTTGGAAGTTGTCGAGGAAGGCTTCTTCCAAGTCCTCCCAGCTGCCGATGGAGTTCTCAGGCAGACTATTTAGCCAGTGTCGAGTTGGTCCTTTGAGCTTTAATGGGAGGTATTTGATAGCGTGGAGGTCGTCTCCGCGGGCCATGTGGATGTGGAGAATAAAGTCCTCAATCCATACTGCGGGATCAGTTGTTCCGTCGTATGATTCAATATTGACGGGCTTGAACCCCTCGGGGAATTCGTGATCTAGCACCTCATCTCCGACGTGCGGCGCCTCTATAGCGGGCCGCGTCACGGCGCATCTCCGATGAAGTCCGTCTGCGGTTATCGGCCCGGGTGTGGTTAAGTTTGTCACGTCCGAATAGGTAGCTGTCATCCCGAGTAGGGAAGCGTCCTCGCGATCCGTAGATTGATCTGGTGTGTCCTGCTCTACTGTCCAATTCCTGCCGAAGGTCGTATGTATGGTCCCGAGCTGGTCTGTCCCTGTGTTTGCGAGGCGGTGGGGCGGGCTGTTGTTTGGCCTGAGTTGCCGTTTTATCCCGACCGCGTGGTGGTCGGTCCGCATTGCGCGAGGGGGGGTATGGGATTTGGTGCCTCCTCATCGAACTGAGGTAGCAGTCTGCGTTTTGGGTAACTCTTGGCTGGGCGCTTGAGGCCTTATTCTTCGGCTGCCAGGACATCGGTCCATCTATCGATGAGTAGGTCTTGATCTACTTGGAGCTGCTGCTGCTTTTTCTTTAGGCTTCTTGCAGTAGCTATGAGCTGGCGCTTAAAGCGCTCCTGCTCGAGGGGTGCCTCAAGAACGATGAAGTCCTCATTGCCAAGGCTCTCATCATCCTTGGAGGGTGGACGATAACTATCGTCATCCGGGTCATTGGGCGTGGCCTGTTTATCAGGGTTAACTTGTTTGTTGTCCTGCTCCTCCTGTTCGGATGCGGCTCCAACAGGGTCTTCATTGTTTTTGGCGTCGCCCGGAGTACTATTTTCTCCGGTGCCAGTGTTGCCATCTTTTGTGCGACGAGGTTTAGAGTGGCGTTTAGGGCGCCGGCTCTTGGACTGTGTCTCAGAGGGTTTATTCGCATCTGGCTCTTCTTTATCGTCGCCAGATCCTTTAGGTGTATCAACCATGTACACTTCGTACGAAGAGGTGGCCGTCCAACGTCCAGTGAATGGCGGGTCTTGGCCTTGCTCCTTGTCGGCATCGTCGTCCATACCGTCGATGTCTTCGGAGCCATAATCGAGCTCGTCGGTTAAGTCCTCGACGGTAGCTATGAAGTGGGTGGCGGGTGGGAAGCAAAATTCCCCATCATCAGCCTCTAACTCAAACCGAACATAGTTCGGCTGCGAGTCCTTCTCCAAGGACAAATTCTTTAGAGAGTTCAGCACATCGCCCAAAGGTGAGTGCTGGAAAACGTCTGCGGCGCTAAATTCGAAGATCGATGACCGATCTAGCTCGGTGTCCGCAGGCGTGCACGGTCCGGAACTTATAGCTGGAGACGAGTCCGAAGTTCTGTTGAAGCGAATATTTCAAGGTGTTGAGTCCGTGTGCGGCTCCAACATCGTGGACTCTATGGCTTTGGATGGCACGATCTGCTCTGGTTCTAAGGCCATTGCAGCAACAGGAACCATCTCCTGGATGTGATCCGATGACAGATTTAAGTCATGTTCATCGAAGCGAGGGGGAGCGATCGCCGCGGTCTTGAATCCATTGAAGATCAAGTCTCCACGGATATCCGCGAAGTAGTTCAGGCTTCCAAATCTGACCTGATGGCCAGGGGCGTAGCTATCGACCTGCTCCAGATGGCCAAGTGAGTTGGCGCGTAGTACGAAGCCGCCGAACACAACAATCTGTCCGGGGAGGAAGGTTCCTCCTTGGACAGTGTCATTATCGACGATTGAAGGGGCCATTGAACCTTTTGTCGACGGCACAGTGGAAATCTCAATGAAAGCACCAATGTCGGTGTCAAAACCGGCGGATATCGGGTAGGGGGTCCCGAACTGTGCGTCTAGGATCGATGGTAACAGGAGACGGGGGACACGATGTTTACCCAGGTTCGGGCCCTCTCTATGGAGGTAATACCCTACTTCCTGCTTGATTTATCTTTTTTTTTGAAAATTAGCTTGATTGATCTTGATGAATATGAGTATTACAAGAGTTGATCTACCACGAGATCGTAATGGCTAAACCCTATAAGCCTAGCCTATATGACTATGGTAATGTGTATATCCTTTCCGGAATAACCCCTCCGGTTTATATAGACACCAGGAGGATCTAGGGTTACATAGAGTCGGTTACATAGGAAGGAATCTTCATAGTTGATCGCCAAGCTTCCCTCCCACGCCAAGTAGAGTCCAATCCGGACACGGGTACAATCTTCGGCTTTCCTGTCTTCACAGCCCATCAGTCCGGCCCATGGATAACAGGCCGGACGCCTGAGGACCCCTTAGTCTAGGACTCCCTCAGGCCCAACAGGAACAGGGGCAGCTCACCCATGGGCTTCAGCCCATTGGTGGAGGAGGCTGGCTGTCGGGGCCCTGGCTGGATCGAGCGGGCACGTGGGGGAAGGCGTGGTCAACGCAGAAGAAGCAGAGGCCTTGGCACGGCTGCGATGCAGAGGACTTGGGCGACGTGGGAAGCAGAGGAGGCCGAGGCGCCATGGCAGTGGAACGACAATGGCGGCGGAACTTGGGTCATCGGAGGTGGGGACGGGGCCCTGCTGGCGAGATCCGGCTGGGAACGGGCAAGGGCGGCGGAGGAGGAGCTCTGCTCCGGCGAGCTGGTGACGAGGTGGTCGGGGCGCTCTTCTCCTAGCGCCATGGATGGGAACTCCTACGGGACAGAGACAAAAGAGAGAGAAAAGTGAGGGGGGAGAGAGCTGAAGGAAAGTGGGGATGGAAGGAGAGGCGACGGGTACGACGTGCGGATCCTGGTCGCCGGCGGCTGGCGAAGGGCAGAGCTGCTCCCGATCCATCTTGGATCGAGGCATGGGACGAGGGGACGAGGGCTCGGGCCTTGCGGCGCTGTGCGGGGCTGCTGGATCCAGGGCCTCTACGGGATGAACTGGGACGACGGGGGTCATTCGATCTGGATCTGATGGTCCAGATCGACGGTGGGGAGCTGCACTAGTTGGTGGGGATCGATGGATGGATGGGTTGACGGGACCAGGTGGCAGGGGAGACCAGGTGGCTGTGGGATGGATCCCGAGGGAGAGGAGTGGCGGCGGCGCAAGGGTTAGGGTAGGCTAGGGGCTAGGGTTTGCACTGATTTAGAATGTAGGTGGTCTATATATATATATGGAAAGTAGAGAGTTTTGGATCATCTGACCGAGATCGGATGGCTCCTGGTTAAACGGGTGGTCTAATCAAATAATCAAAGATACTTGAGGGATGTTTGGAGATGATCCGGACCCACTGGTCACAACCGAGCGGTTCGGGTTCAAGAAAGATTCGGACGCGCACACGAGGGGGGGGGTCTGAGAAGTGAGCAGAGAGACTCCGGCTTAGGCAAGAAAGAAAACAACCATCCAGGTTGCAAGGGGTCCGAGAAATGTCAACAGATACAACCGGGAAGCGGCACTACGGACAGATGCAAGTTTTATGAAACATGCGGATGCAATGCGTATGATGTCATGATGAATGCAACAAACAAAAATAAAACACATGGCGACAACAAAATAGCTGGAAGACTTCTGGAGCGTCGGTCTTGGGGCATCACAGTTGAACCATTTGATGTTTGGGGATTTGATTACATGGGACCTTTTCCTTCCTCTAATGGGTATACTCATATTTTGGTTACTGTCGATTATGTTACTAAGTGGGTAGAAGCTATTCCAACTAGTAGTGCTGATCACAACACCTCTATTAAAATGCTTAAGGAAGTCATTTTCCCACGGTTTGGAGACCCTAGATATTTAATGACTGATGGTGGTTCACACTTTATTCATGGTGCTTTCCGTAAAATGCTTGCCAAGTATGATGTTAACCATAGAATTGCATCACCCTATCATCCTCAGTCTAGTGGTCAAGTTGAACTTAGCAATAGAGAAATAAAATTAATATTGCAAAAGACTGTCAATAGGTCCCGGAAGATTTGGTCTAAGAAATTAGATGATGCACTTTCGGCTTATAGAACAGCAAATAAAAATCCTATGGGTATGTCTCCTTATAAAATGGTCTATGGAAAAGCTTGTCATTTGCCTCTTGAGTTGGAACATAAAGCTTATTGGGCAATTAAAGAACTCAAGTATGATTTCAAACTTGCTGGTGAAAATAGGTTATTTGATATTAGCTCTTTAGATGAATGGAGAACCCAAGCTTATGAAAATGCAAAGAAAAAGTTAAAAGATGGCATGATAAAAGAATCCAAAAGCGTGAGTTCAAAGTTGGAGAATATGTTATTTTGTACAACTCTCGTTTTGGATTCTTTGCAGGAAAACTCCTCTCCAAATGGGAAGGACCCTATTTTATTGAGGAGGTTTATCGATCTGGAGCTATCAAAATAAATAATGTCGAAGTTACTAACCCGAAGGTTGTTAATGGGCAACGAATAAAACACTATATCTCAGGTACGCCCATTAATGTTGAAAGCAATATTATCCAAACTATGACACCAGAAGAACACATAAAAGAAACCTTTCGGAACACTCCAGAATCGTGAAAAAAGAGTAGGTACGTGATACGGTAAGTAAACGGACTCGGAAAAATCTGCAAAAATATTTTCTGTCTGTTTTGGAATATAACAAAAAAATAGGAAAATAAGAAGGCGCCCTGGTGTCTTGTGCCCATCTCGGGTACCTTCCGGACTCCGTTTTTCTTCCGTTTGCTTGTTTCCCAAGATAAAAAAATTCGTTATATACCCCCCCGAACCTATTGACTACCGTATCACGGAGAAATCCTCTGTTTTCTTTTCTTGCTATTTTCGGTTAGATCTGTTAAGCTAGACATCATGTCTTCTCCCTCCTCCAACAAAGTAGAAGAGGATGCTTGGCTGATGAAGATCAAGCTGAAGAAAGAAGGGCCCGAACAACCTTTTGAAGGGGCCATGAGCAAGGAGGCCATCGGAGATCAAGCGTTGGTGGTCGAGCCAACCCTGCCCGCCGAGGAGGAAGAAGAAGATATCCTGAAACCTTACTATGCTCATCTTACCCATACTGAGATTGAAGCCTTTCGGATCATTGAAACAGTTTGTGTGCAAAATAAATATCTCACTCGTGAAAATATTCTGTTGCAAGAGCACATCATTGCCCTTTGGAGCGTCATCCGTAGATTGGAGAACCTCTTGATCATGAAGGACAAGATCTCTACTTCATCACCACCACCACCTCCTTCTTCATCACCGAAAGAAAATAGAGTAACGGGTATGGGCACTCCACTTGGCTTACGCCAAGCTTGGGGGAGGTGCCCTGGTATCGTATCACCTCCACTATCTTTTGCCTTTACTTATCTTAGTTCGATCCATAGTTATCTTTTGCTTTAGATGAATAAAAGTTTAGTTCAATCCTTTCTTTTTGAGAGCTTGTTTAGTGATCTATCTTTGTAATCTTGTGCGAGATATATAATAAAGTTTAGTTTGAGTTTTACTTTCTTTATTTTCATGTTGCAATAAAAAGAAAGGAAATAAATGAAAAAGATCATATGCTAATCTTATGGTAAGTAATGACATCATATAAGGAAAAGTATAAGTAGAAAATTTTATTGAAGATTGACAAACATAGCATTGGTCAATGATGCAATTCATGAAAGAATTAATAAGGGAAAGAAGATTCACATGCAAATATACTATCCTAGAAATCTTTTGTGATTGTGAGCCCCCATCCAAATATTATACGCCAAAATTGTCGACGTTGGACAAGTAAGACAACGTAATGATTTATGTTTGTTCATATTCACATAGAAGCTATATTGTCATAGATCCTTCAACATGTGGTGCTTGCCCTCCATCTTTGCTAGCCAAAAATTTCGCACTAAGTAGAGATACTACTTGTGCATCCAAAAAACCTTAAACCCAAATCTTATTTTCAAGAGTCCACCATACCTACCCAAGGATTGAGTAAGGTCCTTCAAGTAAGTTGTCATCGGTGCAATAAGGCAATAAAAATTGCTTCTAAAAGTGTTAGATCATTTAGTGTAAGAGAAAATTGAGCATTGTACAAACTTGTGATAGCAAAGAATAAAAGCAACAGACTGCATAATAAAGGTTGCTATCATAAGGGGCAATATAACGTGACGTTCTTTTTCACTAAGGGGTTGAGCATACAAACAAAAAGCGCATGGCAACCTCTGCTTCCCTCTGCGAAGGGCCTATCTTTTACTTTTATGTTTTTACTTTCATGCAAGAGTCAAAGTTTTTCTCTCTATTCCTTTTTATTTTCTCTTTTGGAAAGCATCATGTGGTGAGGAAAGATCTAGGCACATATATCCAGTTGGATATGGGTAGCATGAGTTATTATTGTTGACATCACCCTTGAGGTGAATACGTTGGGAGGCGAAATTATAATCCCCTATCTTTCTATGTGTCCGGTTGAAACGTTTTGCTCATGTGTATGCGGTGAGTGTTAGCAATCATAGACGACTATAAGATGGTTGAGTATGTGGACTTGCCTAAAGGCTCCGATACGTGACCCTTCCTGAAAAGCTGATGAATTGTAGTTGCAAAGTTGACTGAGAACATAGTTTGTTGGTTTCCAATAGAGTTTATGCTTTATACTTTGATAGTGTGATGAATTGTTACTTATTCATGAGAAGGCTACGATAAAAGTTCTATAATAAAGTTTTATGTTTAAGTTTGTTGTTGTTATAATAATCTACATGATGCTTCTATGTCTGTATTTTTTTTTATCGACACCTCTCTCTCCCTAAGCACGCGGACATGTTTTCGATTTTGGTTTGCGCTTGAGGACAAGCGAGGTCTAAGCTTGGGGGAGTTGATACGTCCATTTTGCATCATGTTTACCTACTGTTATTTATAATGTTTTTATGCATAATAATGCTTTTTGGAGTAATTCTAATGCCTTTTCTCTCATAATATGCAAGGTTCACACAAAGAGGGAGAATTCCGGCAGCTGGAAATCTGGACCTGGAAAAACTACGTCAGGCCACCTATTCTGCACAACTCCAAATGGGCTGAAACTTCACGAGGAATGTTTATGGAATAAATAAGAAATACTGGAGCAAATAACTACCGGAGGGGGGGCACCTGGTGAGCATAAGACACCAGGGCGCGCCTGGCCCCCCAGGCGCGCCCTGGTGGGTTGTGCGCAGCCCAGCCCACCCCGGTGCCCATCTTCTGGTATATAAGTCATTTTGACATACAAAAAAAATCAGGAGAGGACTTTCGGGACGGAGCGCCGCCGTCTCTAGGAGGAACTTGGGCAGGAGCACTTTTGCCCTCCGGCGGAGTGATTCCGCTGGGGGAACTTCCCTCCCAGAGGGGGAAATCATCGTCATCATCATCACCAACAACTCTCCCATCTTGGGGAGGGCAATCTCCATCAACATCTTCAACAACACCGTCTCCTATCAAACCCTAGTTCATCTCTTGTGTTCAATCTTTGCACCGGAACCTCAGATTGGTACTTGGGGCTGACTAGTAGTGTTGATTACATCTTGTAGTTGATTACTATATGGTTTATTTGGTGGAAGATTATATGTTCAGATCCAATATGCTATTTAATACCCCTATGATCTTGAGCATGATTATCATTTGTGAGTAGTTACTTTTGTTCTTGAGGTCACGGGAGAAATCTTGTTGCAAGTAATCATGTGAACTTGATATGTGTTCGATATTTTGATAGTATGTATGTTGTGATTCCCTTAGTGGTGTCATGTGAACATCAACTACATGACACTTCACCATATTTGGGCCTAAGGGAATGCATTGTGGAGTAGTTATTAGATAATGGGTTGCAAGAGTGAGAGAATCTTAAACCCTAGTTTATGCGCTATTCCGTAAGGGACCGATTGGATCCAAAAGTTTAATGCTATGGTTAGAATTTATTCTTAATACTTTTCTCGTAGTTGCGGATGCTTGCGAGGGGGTTAATCATAAGTAGGAGGTTTGTTCAAGTAAGAACAACACCTAAGCACCGGTCCACCCACATATCAAATTATCAAAGTAGCGAACACAAATCGAACCAACATGATGAAAGTGACTAGATGAAATTCCCGTCTACCCTCAAGAACGCTTTGCTTATTATAAGAGACCGTTTTGGCTTGTCCTTTGCCTCAAAAGGATTGGGCTAACTTGCTGCACTTTTCTTACTACTATCGTTACTTGCTCGTTACAAATTATCTTGCTATCAAACTACTCTGTTACTTACAATTTTAGCACTTGCAGACATTACCTTGCTGAAAACCACTTGTCATTTTCTTCTGCTCCTCGTCGTGTTCGACACTCTTACTTATCGAAAAGGCTACAATTGATCCCATATACTTGTGGGTCATCATAGATCAATGGCCCGTGCTACCGTTCCCTTGAATTTTAATGCGTTCCTAGAGAAAGCTAAGTTGAAAGATGATGGTAGCAACTACATGGACTGGGCCCGTAACTTGAGGATTATCGTCATTGCTGGACAGAAGAATTATGTCCTTGATGCACCGCTAGGTGAAAGGCCTGCTACAGGAGCAGATGCTAATGTTATGAACGTCTAGCAAGCCCGATCTGATGACTACGCGATAGTTCAATGTGCCATGCTTTATGGCTTAGAATCGGGACTTCAAAGATGTTTTGAACGTCATGGACCATATGAGATGTTCCAGGAGTTAAAGTTAATATTTCAAGCAAATGCCCGAGTGATGTCGCTTGAAGCTACATCGGTATTTCCCCAGAGAGGAAAGGATGATGCAGCACAGCGACGGTAGGTATTTCCCTCAGATATGAAACCAAGGTTATCTAACCAGTAGGAGAACCAAGCAACACAAGGTAAACAGCCCCTGCACACAAATAACAACAACTCGCAACCCGATATGTTAAAGGGGTTGTCAATCCCTTTCGGGTAATGGTGCCAGAAACGGTGCGTGGATGGGAGAAAATTGTAATAGATTGATAGATCGAACGCCAAATAAAATAAATAGAAATAAAATGCAGCGAGGTATTTTTGTATTTTTGGTTTAATAGATCTGAAAATAAATGCAAAGGAAAAGTAGATCGCAAAGGCAAATATATGAGAAAGAAGACCCGGGGGCCGTAGGTTTCACTAGTGGCTTCTCTCGAAAAAAATAGCAAACGATGGGTAAACAAATTACTGTTGGGCAATTGACAAAACTTCAAATAATCATGACGATATCCAGGCAATGATCATTATATAGGCATCACGTCCAAGATTAGTAGACCGACTCCTGCCTGCATCTACTACTATTACTCCACACATCGACCGCTATCCAACATGCATCTAGTGTATTAAATTCATGGAAAACGGAGTAATGCAATAAGAACGATGACATGATGTAGATAAGATCTATCTATGTAGAGATAGACCCCATCGTTTTATCCGTAGTAGCAACGATACATACGTGTCGTTTCCCTTTCTGTCACTGGGATCAAGCATCGTAAGATCGAACCCACTACAAAGCACCTCTTCCCATTGCAAGATAAATAGATCAAGTTGACCAAACAAAACCCAAATATTGGAGAAGAAATACGAGGCTATAAGAGATCATGCATATAAGAGATCAAAGAAACTCAAATAACTTTCATGGATATAAAAAGATATAACTGATCATAAACTCAAAGTTCATCAGATCCCAACAAACACACCACAAAAGAGTTACATCATATGGATCTCCAAGAGACCATTGTATTGAGAATTCAGAGAGAGAGGAAGCCATCTAGCTACTAACTACGGACCCGAAGGTCTACAAAGAACTACTCACGCATAATCGGAGAGGCACCAATGGAGGTGGTGAACCCCATCCGAGATGGTGTCTAGATTGGATCTGGTGGTTCTGGACTCTGCGGCAGCTGGATGAATATTTCGTCGACTCCTTTAGGGTTTCTTGAATATTGGGGTATTTATAGAGCAAAGAGGCGGTCCAGGGGGCACCAGAGATGGGCACAACCCATGTCACGACCGGTTTTTCAATAAAATAATTATTGAGAGACCAATCCCTTTTACGGACCAGTAGGGAAGAATTCCTTCTCACTGGTAGACAATTTCTTGGTCACAGAAGAAAAATACCAGGAGTACTGAATATAATACAAGGTTGAGCGGAGACTGCCCAACAATCTATTACATGCACGCCGATAAAACAAGACGGCGGATAGGGTGGCACACTACTAACTCACGATAATAACGGTGGTGGAAATATCACCGCAAAGCGAGTGATATGACTCCTGAAGACTACAGCTCATCGAGCGTCGGAGTGAGGCTCGAGGAGACTTATTGCGGGTGGCGGAAGCGTATATAATACAAGTGACCAATATCCGGGATCGCGCAGGACTGACTGGGACTCCTCTAGGCGTCGGACGCGCTATCAAACTCTTCATCCAAGAAATCGCCTTCGTCAACATCTGGCCAAATCAACAAGCCAGGTGAGTACTATGAAAGTACTCGCAAGACAGTTCGGACATAAGATATAACAAATGAAAACATGAAGCATATGAACAAGTTAACCAGTACGATCAGACATAGAGATAGTAATTACTGGGTGCCAAACAAGGGTCTGAATGACTCCTCGAGAGGAAACTGCAGAATAGTAATACTGGTGCCAAACGAGGGTCTGAATGACTCCTCGAGAGGAAACTGCAGAATAGTAATACTGGTGCCAAACGAGGGTCTGAATGACTCCTCGAGAGGAAACTGCAGAATAGTAGTACTGGTGCCAAACGAGGGTCTGAATGACTCCTCGAGCGGAAACTGCAAGAATAATAATGCCACAGTCGGGCGTCGGGGCGACACCACATAAAGGGCTTATAACAGAAAATAAAGGCAGTGCATGCCACAGTCGGACGTCTGAGCGACATCACATAAAGGGCTTATATTTAAAGTAAGAAAACAAAAACACGCCACAGTCGGACGTCTGCGCGACGTCACATAAAGGGCTTATATTGTAGCTCAATAGTTCAATAGTTCGGGAACATAAATTATCACAAGTACGAGACAAATATAAAGTTAATCCATCCACAGGAATAATAATTAAACTGGATTTACCACTTGAGCTTGTTCACCGGGGACAAGTCTTCCACGTGGATAGATATGGATATACTGATTACACTACTAGATCATGGATACGATGACTTGGGAGGAATTGACTCTGCAGAGTTTGTACTTAACCACAGCCAACGGATTTCCGTAGTCACAGGGACTAGTTCCGTTTACGGTGTTTTAGAAGAAACACGTCTAACCAGTACACACCCATTCAACATTCCGAAGCCAGGGATCACCCTCGGCAACGTTCAAGAAAAACCTTGAGACGGGGAGGCTACAACCTCGCGTAGCATGGGATCAAATTTCTATACGCGCGCTCTAAGGGGGTGCCCCCCCTCTCGGTCCCAACCGGAAACACCCATGCCCCCTGACCGGATGACTGGCTTTAATCCTGGGCCAAGGTACCATCATCCCGGCCTCTCTGTTTGGTGTGTACTCGGAAAGAGGTTACCAACTTACTAAACCGCATCCTGGCAAATGAAACATGTGGCAGCACAGAGGGGAAAAGAACGATAACGTGACTCCATCCACGTTAACGTCAGAAATAGTCGGATGACGCAAGGCTGGTATGCTACAACAGTACCACCTTGCTGCCCTTCATGTCACCACATGATTAGGCCATCTCTCATCAGAGATCATCGCAACTTTGGAACAAAACGGGTAGTTGCCTCACAAGCAACGAGGTATTCACTGACACTCATATGTCACGCACAAACTTTCACACAAACATGCAAAACACCTGTCATATCAAATGTTCAAACATGCTTGCCTGGTTCGGAGAAGTCGGAGTCTAGCTCGGCGAAGTTCGCGGCTCCGTCACCTCTTCCGGAACCTACGGCAATAACGAAAATGGGCACTAACGTGAAAACCAACGCGTGCACAGAAACTTCTCCAAATTTTTTCCAAATAAATCTCATAAAAAAACTAGACAAAATTTTAAGACTATCAGAAAAAGAATCACTCCAAAATCCCTTTTCATTTAAAAGTTATAAAGGTTTCTGTCCAGGGACTTATCTGTAATGAAACAAAAAAATTCCAGGGTTTAAACTGAGAAACCAGAAAACGCTTCGGTAAGAAATGCGCTAGCTAAAGAGGAAAAGCGTATTTTGCCCGAAGGCGCCAACAGAAAACGGTTCGCGAACGAATAGAACAGAGGCTGACATGCGGGGTCCACATGTCAGGTTTGAAAAGCTCGCCGGCGCCCGAAGACTGCGGTGGACGCCGGCGTCGAACCACGACGAGTCAGGAGGATCGGAGGGTACCAAGAGCTTCAGCTTGTTCTTCCACGTCGGTGGGTGGTGGACTCGGCCAACGGGGAGCACCACGTCGATGGCGACACTTTCTCCGGCGGACGGCGGCTCGGGTGAGGGTGGAGAACTCCGGTGGAGGGCTGCAAACTTCGAATTGAAGCGCGGGTCAGAAGGAGGGATGCATAGTGAAGCTACTGGCAAGAGAAGGGAGGCGGAGGCGCACGCACGGGAGCGAATCGAGCTGGATCCTGTGGCGGGTCGCGGCGGCCGGAGTCGAGGAAGGAGACCTCCTCGGGGCTCTTCCAGTGGCTAGGCGTGCTCTAGGTGGAGTGCAGGGATGGTGTGTGCTCGAGTTGAAGCTCGAGGCCTCTATTTATAGGCGGATCGACGGGGTGGCCGTGAACGGAGAATCTCCGGCGAGCGATTACGGCGATGCAGTGGATTGGCAGGAGGTTTGAGTGGCCAGGCAGCATCAGTGGAAGTTACTGGTGTCATTCCCCCGCTAATCTCGGCTGGTCTTGGCGTAACGGCGTCGGTCCACGGTGAGGTGGCCGCACGGGCACGTCGGCGGCAGAGAGCGCGCTCCGCGCCCTGCGGTTCATGACGAGAGTGGCAGCGCGTTACGGGGAGTGGAAGGCCACGCGGCGAGCTCCGGTGGTTTGGGCGGCGCTGGGTGGCGCCGTCAGCGCCGTGCCTCCCGCTGGCGGCCGCAAAGCCGCCGCTGGCGTCGGTCACGGGGCGGCGCACCTTCTGCTGCTCGTCGCCGACGTCCGCAAGGTGCCAGACACTCGTGCGGTGCAGGAACAAGGGGGAGGGGACGGGGAGCAAGGCGACATCGGGGCACTGTCGAGATCGACAACATGTTCTGAAGAAAACGACAGTAGCACTGAAATGTTCTCTGAATTTTCTGAACCTGAGTTTGACAATGCACTGCAGGTGTTCGATAGAATGATTTGGCAATGAGAATTTTTTTTCTGGAGCTGGGACTTGGTGAGGTGACCACTCAATGCACCCAGAGGCTGCCTGATTTTACTTGGAAATTTTGGAGAAGGATTTGAATGAATTTCACCAAATTTGACAAATCTGGTCCAAACTTGCAGCAAGTGTAGTTTGAAAATTTTGAACTGAAGACCAGTGGATCTTCATGGATCTTGGTTGAGGGTTCAAAGGACTAGGAGGGGAAAAAGGTTTGGGGGCAATAATCAAAACAGAAAATGGAGTTCCTTTGTAAATCACCAATGGCTAGAATAGAAGACAGAAATTTGTTTGAATAAGATTTAAATGGAAAATAAACATAGGGGAGGTTCAACTTGCTGGATTAGATGCCAAACATGATCCAAAGATGAGGGGAGGTTTAGGAGATAGTATTTGCACTAAGGCCATGGCAAGAGGGAATTGTTGAAAGTGGCAAAGGATTATTCCAAAAGCCATAGTGCAAATTTCAAAGAGATTTTCAAAAGGCATTTTCCCAAGTGAAAAGCATTTTGTCTTGAGTCAAAATAAAAAGAAAGAACCTCCAAGACCAAAGGCAGATCTTGGGTGAATTCAAATAAAACTTCTGTCATAAAAAAATATTTGAAAGGGAGAGTTCTTTTGAGAAAAAAAATTTAAATCACCTCCCTCAAGTCAAATAAAATCTTTTGAAAAATCCAAATAAAAACTTGGGTGTCACAACCCACCAGGGCGCGCCTGGGCCTCCTGGCGCGCCCTGGTGGGTTGTGCCTCCCTCGGGGCACCCCCAGGCGCAGCTAGGGGCCGTTGTGTTCCTTCTGGCCCATAAAAATTCTCTGTGGAGTTTCGTGGCATTTGGACTCCGTCTGATATTGATTTCCTGCGATGTAAAAAACATGGAAAAAACAGCAACTGGCACTTGGCACTATGTCAATAGGTTAGTACCAAAAAATGATATAAAATGACTATAGAATGATTATAAAACACCCATGATTGATAATATAACAGCATGGAACAATAAAAAATTATAGATACGTTGGAGACGTATCAGCATCCCCAAGCTGAACTCCTACTCGTCCTCGAGTAGGTAAGTGATAAAAACAGAATTTTTGATGTGGAATGCTGCCTATCATGTCATATCATATTCATTCTTTATAGCATGGACAATTGGACTTTTATGTGATTCAAAGCAATAGTCTAGTTTTGACATAATAATTTAGATACTCAAGCATATCAACAAGTAACCATGTCTTTCAAAATATCAACGCTAAAATAAGTTATCCCTGGCCCATCATGCTCAAACATTGATTCATTAGTGAAACACACTCGAATATTAGCTACACCCAATACTTAAGTACGATCATATTGCCTCCTAGTTGGTGCTTTTTATGAGAGAAGATGGAGACTCAAATTCAAAAATAAAAATTGCATAAAGTAAAAGAAAGGCCCTTCGCAGACGGGAGTAGGGATTTGTAGAGGTGCCAGAGCTCAAAGCGAAAAAATAGAGATAAAAACATTTGGGAGGTGTATCCATCCCACCAACGAAAATGACTTAGAGTTCCCAACACTTTCCATGCTAGATATATCATAGGCGGTTCCCAAACAGAAAATAAAGTTTATTCCTTTTTCCACCATACTTTCACTTTCCATGGCTAGCCGTATCCACGGTTGCCCTCCATACCAACACTTTCCAAGGAATTTTTTAATTGACAACCTAAAGTAAATTCATTTTTGCATTTCGGGACTGGGCATCCCGAAAACCTTAGCCTTACTCTCGTGCAATGACAAGTGAATAAACACTCATCGTGAGGATAACACATCTAGCATGGAAAATATTAGCCACCCCTCACCGCTCCGCGAGCGAAACAAACACACAAAAGAGAAGTTTATTTTGAAAATTAGAGATGACACATGCAAATTTTCTTAGAACGGCAAAAGAATACCGCATATAGGTAGATATAGTGGAATCATATGGGAAAACTGGTTTAAACGATTTTGGATGCACAATAGAGATCATACTTGGTGCAAAATGAAGGCTAGCAAAAGATTGGGAAGCGACCAACCAAGAAACAGATAATCTCATAAGCAAGCATTAAGCATAAATAACACCGAATAATGCACCACAAGTAGGATATAATTTCATTGCATGACTATTGACTTTCGTACTTGCATAGGGAATCACAAACCTTAACACCAATATTCTTACTAAAGCATAATTACTCATCAACATAACTCACATATCACATCATCATATCTCTAAACTATTACCAAGAATCAAGTTTATTTTGTCCAATGATCTTCATGAAAGTTTTTATTATATCCTTCTTGGATATCTATCACTTTGGGACTAATTTTCATGTGTTGCTTTTCATAAGCTCAAACAAATATAAGTGAAGATCATGAGCATAATTTTTCTTCTTCCTCTCAAAATAATTTAAGTGAAGCAAGAGAGAATTTCTTCAAAATTTTACTAACTCTCAAATAAATATAAGTGAAGCAAGAGAGCATTTCTTCAAAAAATACTAAGCACACCGTGCTCAGAAAGATATAAGTGAAGCACTAGAGCAAGTCCATTGCTCATAAAAATTTAAGTGAAGCATAGAGAGCAATTCTAACAAGTCATGACATAATTTTGGCTCCCTCAAATAAGTGTGTCCAGCAAGGATTGATGACTTAAAACACAAAATAAAACAAGCAGAGACTCATATCATACAAGACGCTCCAAGCAAAACACATATCATGTGACGAATAAAAATATAGCTTCGAGTAAAATACCGATAGTTGTTGGAAGAAAGCGGGGATGCCACTCGGGGGCATCCCAAGATTAGTTGGTTGCTCATTTTTGGATAATAGCTTGGGATGCCGGGGCATCCCCAAGCTTAGGCTCTTCTATCCTTCCTTCATCCATCATAAGATAACCTAAAACTTGAAAACTTCAATCACACAAAACTCAACGAAACTTTCGTGAGATCCATTAGTGTAAGAAAAATAAATCACTACTATAAGTGATGTATCAAACCAATTCTTATTTTGTTTTTGTATTATATCTACTGTATTCCAACTTTTCTATGGCAAAAACTCATCAAACAAAAGCATAGAGCCATCAAAATAAGCACACAACACAGAGAAAACAGAATCTGTCAAAACAGAACAGTCTGTAGCAATCTAATTTGTTTGAATACTTATGGAACTCCAAAAATTCTGAAAAACTAGGAAGACATGGGCAATTTTTATATTAATATTCTGCAAAAAGAATTGAAATTTTATCACGTTCTGGTGATTTTTAACAATTATTTTCGTGAGCACAAAGTTTCTATCTTTTTCAGCAAGATCAAACAACTATCACCCAAGATGATCCTATTGGTTCTACTTGGCACAAACACTAATTAAAACACACAAAAAAACAATCAGAATAGTAGCATAATTTTGCTAACACACAAGAACATAAAGCAAAAATCTAAAATAAAATTTATTCATTGGGTTGCCTCCCAACAAGCGCTATGGTTTTACGCCCTTAGCAAGGCATAAAGCAAGGATCTAAGTTTTGTCATCTTTGGTTCGAGATCCATAAGATGCCCTCATGATTGATTCATAAGGTGGATTAATTATTATTCTAGGAAAGTGTTCCATACCCTTCCTCAAAGGAAATTGGAACTCAATATTGCCTTATTTCATATCAATCACGGCACCGATAGTGCGTAAAAATGATCTACCAAGAATAATTGGACAAGACGGATTGCAATCAATATCAAGAACAATAAAATCTATGGGCACATAATTCCTATTTGCAAGAATAAGAACATCATTAATTCTTCCCATAGGCTTTTTAATTGTAGAATCCGCCCAGTGCAAATTCAAAGAACATTCTTCAAGATTAGTAAGACCAAGCACATCACATAAAGATTTTGGAATTGTAGAAACACTAGCACCCAAGTCACACAAAGCAAAACACTCATAATTTTTAATCTTCATAGTAGGTTCCCATTCATAATACAATTTTCTAGGAATTGATACTTCTAATTCCAATTTTCTTCAAAAGCTTTCATCATAGCATCAACAATATGTTTAGTAAAAGCTTTATTTTGTTCATAGGCATGGGGTGAATTTATCATGGATTGCAACAAAGAAATACAATCAATCAAAGAGAAACTATAATAATTAAAGTTTTTGTAATCCAAAAGAGTGGGCACATCACTAGCTAAAGTTTTGACCTCTCCAAACCCACTTTCATCAAATTTCTCAACAATATTTTCACCCTCCGAAATATTGGGACGCCTTCTACCTAAAGTTGAATCTTCTCCAGTCCCTTTTTCATCAATCTTAACTTTACTAAACAAAGAATCAATAGAAGAAACACCAATCATTTTAAGATCTTCATCACTTTTACGAAACAAATCACTAGAAAATGCTTTTTCCAAAAATTCTCTTTTAGCTCTAAGCATAGCAGTTCTTTTCTTACTTTCATCCATAGAAACATAAAGAGATTTAATTGATTCATCTAATTTAGGCACACAAAATTTCATCTTGAGATTTTCCACATCAAGAGCATTCCTCTCAACACTTCTAGACAAATCATCAATCTTATTCAACTTTTCTTCTATGGAAGTGTTGAAAACTTTTTGTGTGTTGATAAATTCTTTAATATTATTCTCAAGATCAGAGGTGTTCCTATTATTTTTATAAGATTGATTTCCATAGGAATTACCATAATTATTAGAGGAATTACTAGGAAAAGGCCTAGGATTAAAATTACCTCTATAAGCATGTTGTTGAAATTATTTTGAGAGATAAAATTCACATCTATGGCATCACTATTTTGCTCAATAAAAGTAGACAAAGGCATATCATTAAAATCAATAGGAGCACTTTTACTAGCAACCAATTTCATAAGAGCATCAACTTTTTCACTCAAAGAGGAAATTTCTTCAACCGAATTAACTTTTTTACTAGTAGGAGCCCTTACAGTATGCCATTGTGAATAATTTGCCATGATATTGTCAAGAAATTTGGTGGCTTCACCCAAAGTAATTTCCATAAAAGTAGCACCCGCAGCGGAATCTAAAAGATTACGAGAAACAAAATTCAACCACGCATAATTTTTTTGTATGATCATCCAAAGATTTGACCCATGAGTTGGGCAATTCCTTAGCATCATTTTAATCCTTTCCCAAGATTGTGCAACATGCTCATGTTCAAGTTGCTTGAAATTCATGATCTGGGTTCTAAGGGAAATATTTTTTGCGGGAGGAAAATACTTAGTGATAAAAGCATCTTTGCACTTATTCCAAGCATCGATACCATCGTGAGGCAAAGAAGAGAACCAATTTTTTGCAGAATCACGCAAAGAAAACGGAAATAATTTCATCTTCACCACATCATTGTCCACATCTTTTTTCTTTTGCATATCGCATAATTCCACGAAGGTATTAAGATGGGATGCGACATCCTCATTAGGAGTATCGGAAAATTGATCTTTCATAACAAGATTCAGCAAAGCAGTATTAATATCACAAGTCTCTGCACTAGTGGCGGGAGGAGCAAGTGGAGTGCCAATAAAATCATTCCTGTTGGTACTTGAGAAATCACATAGTTTGGTGTTCTCTCAAGTCATGATGACCACACAACAAGATTGCACTCAAAAACAGATCCGGCAAGAAAATGGCGAACGGAAAAGAGAGGCGAATAAAACGGTAAATTTTTGTGAAGTGGGGGAGAGGAAAACCGGAGGCAAATGGCAAATAATGTAAATTGTGAGGAGATGATATTTGTGATTAGGAACCTGGTATATGTTGAAGATCCTCCCCGGCAACGGCGCCAGAAATTCCTTTTGATGTTGCTTGAAGCTATGTCGGTATTTCCCCAAAGAGGAAGGGATGATGCAGCACAACGGCGGTAGATATTTCCCTCAGATATGAAACCAAGGTTATCGAACTAGTAGGAGAACCAAGAAACACAACGTAAGCAACCCCTGCACACAAATAACAACAACTCCCAACCCGACGTGTTAAAGGGGTTGTCAATCCCTTTCGGGTAACGGCGCCAGAAACAGTGCATGGACGGGAGAAAATTGTAATAGATTGATAGATCGAACGCCAAATAAAATAAATAGAAATAAAATTCAGCGAGGTATTTTTGTATTTTTGGTTTAATAGATCTAAAAATAAATGCAAAGGAAAAGTAGATCGCAAAGGCAAATATATGAGAAAGAAGACCCGAGGCCATAGGTTTCACTAGTGGCTTCTCTCGAGAAAAATAGCAAACGGTGGGTAAACAAATTACTGTTGGGCAATTGATAGAACTTCAAATAATCATGACAATATCCAGGCAATGATCAATACATTGGCATAACGTCCAAGATTAGTCGACCGACTCCTGCCTGCATCTACTACTATTACTCCACACATCGACCGCTATCCAGCATGCATCTAGTGTATTAAGTTCATGGAGAAATGGAGTAATGCAATAAGAACGATGACATGATGTAGACAAGATATATCTATGTAGAGATAGACCCCATCGTTTTATCCTTAGTAGCAACGATACATATGTGTTGTTTCCCTTTCTGTCACTGGGATCAAGCACCGTAAGATTGAACCCACTACGAAGCACCTCTTCCCATTGCAAGATAAATAGATCAAGCTGGCCAAACAAAACCCAAATATCGGAGAAGAAATACGAGGCTATAAGAGATCATGCATAGAAGAGATCAAAGAAACTCAAATACCTTTCATGGATATAAAAAGATATAACTAATCATAAACTCAAAGTTCATCAGATCCCAACAAACACACCGCAAAACAGTTACATCATATGGATCTCCAAGAGACCATTGTATTGAGAATTCAGAGAGAGAGAGAGAGAGAGAGGAAGCCATCTAGCTACTAACTACGGACCCGAAGGTCCAAAAAGGACTACTCACGCATAATCGGAGAGGCACCAATGGAGGTGGTGAACCCCATCCGAGATGGTGTCTAGATTGGATCTAGTGGTTCTGGACTCTACGGCGGATAGATGAATATTTCGTCGACTCCTTTAGGGTTTCTGGATATTGGGGTATTTATAGAGCAAAGAGGCGGTCCGGGGGGCACCCAAGGTGGGCACAACCCACCAGGGCACGCCTGGGCCTCCTGGCGCGCCCTGGTGGGTTATGCCTCCCTCGGGGCACCCCCAGGCGTAGCCAGGGCCCGTTGTGTTCCTTCTGGCCCATAAAAATTCTCTGTGGAGTTTCGTGGCATTTGGACTGCGTCTGATATTGATTTCCTGCGATGTATAAAACATGAAAAAAATAGCAACTGGCACTTGGCACTATGTCAATAGGTTAGTACCAAAAAATGATATAAAAGGACTATAAAATGATTATAAAACATCGACGATTGATAATATAACAGCATGGAACAATCAAGAATTACAGATACATTGGAGACGTATCACCGAGTTGAGAGATATGAAGTCTCCAACAAGTTCTATAGCTGCAAGATGGACACTACTGCAGGATGCTGCTAATGCGACACTACGATTAGAGACCCTTCGATGAAACTGTGTGTGATGCAATAATCGCAAACGGTGGTGTAAAAAATCGTCAAAAAAGGTGCAAAACATTTGCGATGACGGATGCATCAAACACGGTTCAGATTTTAGTTGCGTGTGCGATGCAGGGCATACGACTCAGTTCAATTAACTGTTTGCGATGAGGAGGAACAAAAGAAACGGCAGCCATATGAAGGCGTGTGTGTGATACATAGCATGCGGTTCACTCAGATGAACTGTTTGTGATGAGGAGGGGCGATAGAAACGGGCAGCTAGATAAAGGTGTGTGCGATTGAGGGCATACACTTCAGAAGGATTAACTGTTTGTGATTAGGCAACAGAACAGAAACGACCAGCCAGATCAACGTGTCTGCGATTGATGGCATACACTTCACACAGATGAACTGTTTGCGATTAGCCACAACAAACAGAAATAGTTAGACAGATCAACGTGTGTGTGCTAGACGGGCACACATTCTAATTAAAACAACAATGGTAATAACGAGCGCGCACGGTTGTTGGAACAAGACGTGTGCTGACATTGCCTATTGTGGTGCACCCTATGGTGCAAACGCCATGTACGCGGCAGAGAAAGCGTGCCCATGTTACGCCTTTCGGGAATAGTGTCGCACTTAGAACCATCAATAAATTTTGAGCCTGCGTCCCGTCACATTCCAAATTACTACCACGCTATATTTAATTGCAAACCTGTTCACACCGATCAAAACCTAAACGGTTTCCCACTTAGGAGCGTATTAGTACTCGGTTATAAATACTACCACTCCAAGATGACTGCACATTCCTCCTCAACTCCTCATCCACAAAAACAAACAAGTCATTCATCATCGTTCCCTTGCGTCTGCCATGGCCAGCGTGAGTTCTGTGTCGAGAGATTGCCACCAGGGAGAGGTGAGCCTGGAAGCGGAAGCATGAGAGATGTCCCGCCTCACCGTGAAAGCAGCTGACATGTCCCGCCGCGTGGTCGTAGCAGCACAGAGGTCCCCTGTGCCGCCGAAGCAGCACGGAGGTCCCGCCGCACCGTCGATGCAGCAGACTGGTCCGGCCGCGCCGCGGAAGCAGAAGAGATGTCCCGCCACATCGGGAATGCAGCAGAGATGTCCTCCCGCGCTGCGGCGGCCTGGGAAATGTCTCGCGGGCAGGCGAGGACTCTTACAGGGAAATGCATGCGATCGTCCATAGCCAGATGGATCAGATCTCCGGATAGGCGAGGGTGCAGGACGACATGAAAGCCTCGCTTGAACAGGATACCGGCGTCATTCGGCAACTAAATGAGAGCAATGCGAAGCTCCGGGCCGAGCGCGACCTGCTGAGGGTGAAGATCGTCGGAAGTGCAGAGCAGCAGGAGGAGACCACTGCCTTGTTGAAGAGGACCGACGTCATCGTCGAGAAACTTATGGACGAGAATGCCATGCTGCGCATCAAGCGCAGAAGCCTGGTGGAGGAATCCGTGGATGCTCTCAAGCAGCATCTTGAGGACAAGAAAGAGCTCATCACCGCTCGCCGCAGAGACTAGTTCCCGCGGCTTGCAGCAAAGCATCAAGAAAGTAGAGATCAGCGAGCCAGATCGTTGTGTTCCTTCTTCTTTTGCCCTTGTGTATTTCGGGTGTTGCCACATGTGGCTTTTTTAATTATGTTCCTAAATATGTAAGACAATTATTATGCATTGTCATCGTCCTTATATTCATCAGTCTTGCTATAAGTCGCATTCGATGCTATATAGGTCCATCGGATCTTACATCAAGATCCGTGCAAAACTTTCTTTTCAAATTTTCTTTTTTCTGTCTTAAATCTCAGTCTAGTGAGACATAGCCACGCTGTGAAACAGGGGCTCGGGCGCCATTAATGGAGACGTTGGGAGGGAGGTGCGCGGTGGATAGAGGTCAAAGGGCTCTCCTCCCTATGAGCACGCGTAGGGGTCTGATCGCACGCCTCCCATACTCAAATAGCTACCCCGCACTACACCTCCTAGCCAATAGAAAAAAGGGACGCATGGCGGCACATAATTGGTAAGTAGAACGCCCACGGTTTCAATAATACTTGTGTTTCCGATTTGTAATGTGACAACACTGTTCCAAAATGACTTTGTTGATTGTTAATGTGTGCGCCTTCGCAAATCAGACAGAAAAATTACCACGACATGTTGGTGCCATGTCATGACACCATGCCAAGTTTCATGATTTTCAGGCGTGTTTTGGATTTACAGGAATTAAAAAACCAAGTTTCTCAATCTTTCCGGTTGAGCAACGATGCCCGGATGTTTGAATTTCATTCCCATTTCTTGCATGGGACCTAGAAATTCACGCAAGGACACACATGTGATTTTTCAACCAACTTTGGTGCACTAGAGCATGTGCTTGTAGTTCAAATTTGAATTATGCACATTAAATGCCCAGAAATTCAATTAATTTATAAAAAGGCCAAATGAACCCGGAAATAATTCCAAAATTTAGCACGATACTTCTATTTGGTCTAATCTACCTGTGTAAAAAAATTAAGGCGGAAGAAGGCAGTGTATGTCGTTTCGCACACGAAGGTGACACGTTCCCTCTCGGAACCACGAGCCTTCTTGAGAGAAGCTCCGGTTTGCAAGAAGCTTATACCAAAGCTTGTCCCACTTCGGCCAAAAAAATTACCACAGCATGTTGGTGCCATGTCATGACACCATTCCAAGTTTCATGATTTTCAAGCGTGTTTTGGATTTACATGAATTAAAAAACCAAGTTTCTCAATCTTTCCGGCCGAGCCACGACGCCCAGATGTTAGAATTTCATTCCCATTTCTTGCATGGGACCTAGAAATTCACCCAAGGACACACATGCGATTTTTCAACCAACTTTGGTGCACTGGAGCATGTGCTTGTAGTTCAAATTTGAATTATGCACATTAAATGACCAGAAATTAAATTAATGTATAAGAAAGTCCAAACGAACCCGGAATAATTCCAAAATTTAGCATGATACTCACATAATTCTATGTTGCCTCTGTAAAAAATCAGGGGGGAGGCAGCGTATATCGTTTCGCACACAAAGGTGACACGTGCCCCCTCGGGAACCACGAGTCTTCTAGAGAGAAAGCTCCAGTTTGCAAGAAGCTTATACCCAAAAACTTGTCCAAATGTGGCCAATTTTTTTACCACAACATGTTGCACTATGAAAAAAAGACACATCCGTGACATTTTGGGCCGAACGATTTTTTTTCTGTCATACTTATGACACTTCGATGACAAAAATTCGTTCCTAAAAGCGGTGGTTCTCGCCTCCCCGTGCCCAAAGTTGGTGCCATGAAATGACACCATGCCAAGTTTCATGATTTTCAGGCTAGTTTTGAATTTCTAGGAATTTCAAAACCAAGTTTCTCAATGTTCCCGGCCGAGCCACGACGCCCAGATGTTTGAATTTCATTCCCATTTCTTGCATGGGACCTATAAATTCACGCAAAGACACACATGTGATTTTCCAACAAAGTTTGGTGCACTGGAGCATGTGCTTGTAGTTCAAATTTGAATTATGCACATTAAATGCCTATAAACTCAATTAATGCATAAAAATGCCAAACAAACCCGGAATAATTCCAAATTTAAACACGACACTCATGTAGTTGCATGTTCATTGTACATAAATGTTCTAGCATACACTTCACCATCCTTTCCCTCCGTAACACCATTTTGTCTTTCAAAACATAATGAAAAAATCAGGCATACCACAAACACTTTACTAGAAAGAGTCGTGTGGGATGCGATATAAAATATCTTGGCGCACCGTCTTGTCTGGCTTATGCAGGAAGCTTCGTCGTCTACAGTCCACCACCCCCGCTTGAACCACACTTGCCCGCCAATTTCTCGCGGCACCGAGCGAAATTTTTCTGCCACCGCGGAAATATCTATCTCCCCGCCCCCTCCCTCCCACCAAAAGCCACATTTCCACTGTTCCTCCTTGCTTTCCAAGTTCAAACCTTCACTGCTGCTTACTGGCAGCTCAGCCTCCTCGCCAGCGACCCTTCTTCTTGCAGCGCCGCTTCCTCACCGGCTACCCTTCTTCTTGCAGCGCCGCCTCCTCGCCGGCGACCCTTCATCTTGCTATGCGACCTCGTCGATATGGTCAGGTAATCCACACCCCACCCACACCATCCTCCTCCTTCCCCGTCCCACATGCCCCGACCGACGGCACGACACTTTCCGCCGAAATCACTGTCCCCCTCCTCCAATGAAGCACCGCCCATAGCCATTTTGCACGAAGTATAATGTGGAGCTCAGTAGTATCTGGCAGCAGAGAAGCAAATCGCGGCCGCACGCGCGCACGAGGTCGCTATGGCTGCCATGCGTGCCGACCGCCATATCTTGGAGGAGCACCTTGTCTTCGAGGCCACCGTCGACACCGCCACGCGGTTGTCTACTTTAAAACAGAGTTCATGTTGTTTTCTCGAGGCCACCGCCAGTGCCTTCTTGTGATTTTTCCACTGTAATGTTAATATGCAATCTGATATTCAGTTAACAGTTTGGTCCTCTGAAATGTAATGTTCAGTTAACCGTTTGGTCCTCTGAAATGTAATGTTCAGTTAACAGTTTGGTCCAACAATTGCTACATTTTGTAGTACTGTTCTCAAGCGTTATTTGTTTTGTTAACTATCTTATCTTCTAGTACATGTTTCTATTCTGCAATGTCGTGCTCAGTTAACTGTTTTGTTTCATTTGGTTTGTTGTCCATTTAACTGTTTGGTTCAATTCTGCAATTTGATTTTTCATTCGCTGTGGATACAATTTTGTATTGTTATGCATGTGAAATAAATCGAATTTGGCTGTACTCAATACATATTCTACTGATAGTATGGCAACTCTCAGTTAACATGATCAAGATCTTCCTTATGTGTGTTGGAGAGAAACAATGGGAGACACTGCAGTTTACCATCGAGGTATGCTCATGCATGGTCCTTTCGCTAATAGCACATTATTGTGCAGTTGTTGGAATCATTCTAATATTTAGGTTTATTACAATTTGGTCTTACACATGTAGGTCCTGCTGTCAGAGGCTTAGACCCACTGTTCGACCCATTTTGCATATGGAGAAATGAGATGTCCATGAATATTAGTCAAGTCAAGAAACTCAGAAAGATTGTTAGGATGAAGAAACATGTGACGAATAACAGCAAGATCTTTGTTTGCACAATGAAGAAGACACCAGTCAACTATAGGATGGTACTAACTCTTTTACCTTGTTTTTACCCCTTGCGCCATTTCAAAATTTATAACAATGATTTATGCATATCTTTGTTTTCAGTACTTTTCAAAGCAGTTCACTGATGATTACTTCTCCAACCTCCTGCATGGTCAAGAGGCGAGGAAGGTATTCATTCAACACCCACGGTACAATATTGAAGTCTTCCTAAAGAGGACGAAGGTTGGGCGGGCAATTATCCATAGCCACTGGCCTAAAGTTGCAAGGACATTCAACATCACCGAAGGCTCAATATTTGCCTTCCGCTCCTGTAGTTTCCCATATGAGATTCATCTGTCTATTTACCATGTATGATGCTACTTTCCAAAGGTTTTCGATGTTGCATGTGAAACTTGGTGTTGTTGTGTAATGGCGTAACTGAATGCCGAAGCTATATGATGTAATTCGATTATGAAATCCTAGTTGCCGTTATACGGATATGAAATATCTGGTGTGTTTTATAGGAAATATCAATTTGATTACTACATGGATTATCAATAATAGGCTAATTACCCTGCTTATTGGGGTTTTCTATTGCAGAGGGTTACTCAAACAGCACCGTGGGTGATGAACTGAAACAGCCCACACGGTTCCTAGAAAGTAGGCATGTTCGATCAATTAACAATCACACATGGCTTCCGGTAGAGAACTGTTTGCGTTAGGCCACCTTGCACAAACGTTTCCACACCAAAAACTGTGTGTGATATACATACGAACGGAAATGTTTTTCTGGGATTCGCCGTGTGGGATGTACATACGAATGGAAACGATTGGGTTTTGATGCCTCGCCAGATCACGCACGAGCTCATTTTGTGTGCCAGGAGGGCCTATCCCCAGCGGTTTTTGGGTCGTGTGGGAAGGACCCCCTATCGCCCACACTCACTTGGCGACGGTTCCAAGCGTCGTCGCGGAAAGGGGTTAAAAACTGCTTGTATAGCAGGTCTCTATACCCGTGGGAGGAGAACAGTTCTGTTAGTGAACACATACTCAAAATGTCTGGGTATCATAATCACTTGACTCAGCTGCGAGTTAATCTTCTGGATGATAGTGTTATTGACAGAGTTCTCCAATCACTGCCACCAAGCTACAAAGGAATCATGATGAATTATAATATGCAAGAGATGGATAAGACAATTCCCGAGCTCTTCGCAATGCTCAAAGCCGCGGAGGTAGAAATCAAGAAGGAGCATCAAGTGTTGATGGTTAACAGGACCACTAGTTTCAAGAAAAAGGGCAAGGGAAAGAAGGGGAACTTCAAGAAGAATGGCAAGAACCTTGCCACTCCCGGGAGCATCAAGTGTTGATGGTTAACAAGACCACTAGTTTCAAGAAAAAGGGCAAGGGAAAGAAGGGGAACTTCAAGAAGAATGGCAAGCAAGTTGCCACTCCCGGGAAGTGATACGTATCCCATGTATCTACTTTTCCTAACGCTTTTCCTCCTGTTTTGGACTCTAATTTGCATGATTTGAATGAAACTAATCCGGACTGACGTTGTTTTCATCAGAACTACCATGGTGTTGTTTTTTGTGCAGAAATAAAAGTTCTCGGAACAAAACGAAACTTTGTGAGGATTTTTTATACAATAAAAGAGAATTTCTGGAGCCAAGAACCACTGGAGGGGGCACCTAGGTGGGCACAACCCACCAGGGCGCGCCCCCTCCAGGCACGCCCAGGTGGGTTGTCCCCACCTGGTGGCCCCACAGACGCTGAAACCTACGCTATAAAATCACATTTTTCCCAGAAAAGAATCGGGGAGAAAGAATTATCGCGTTCCATGAGACGGAGCCGCCGTCACCTCCTATTCTAAATCAGGAGGCCAGATCTGGAGTCCTTTTGGGGCTCCGGGGAGGGGGATCTTCGATCTTCGTCATCACCAACCCTTCTCCATCGCCAATTCCATGATGCTCCCCACCGGGAGTGAGTAATTCCTTCGTAGGCTCGCTGGTCGGTGAGGAGTTGGATGGGATTCATCATGTAATCTAGTTAGTTTTGTTAGGGCTTGATCCCTAGTACCCACTATGTTTTGAGATTGATGTTGCTATGACTTTAGCATGCTTAATGCTTGCACTACAAAAAAAATACACTTCCGTGATGATCCGTGTTTGTCACAGTAGGTCACGTTTTCTGTCATGCATGTACGTCCATGAAAAATTTATGACAGAATCAAGATAGTCATACATGTGCTGTCGTAGAAGTGTTCCATGACATTACCAAAATTATCATCACGGAAGTGTCCACTTCCATGACGATAAATCGCGCATCACAGAAGTGCTTTCGTCAAGGGTGACCGACACGTGGCATCCACCGTAACGGAACGCCGTTAAGCTATTGGGTCCGGTTTTCGATCAGATAACCCGTTAACAGCCCCGACCAATGGGGATTTTCCACGTGTAAAATCATCATTGGCTGGAGGAAACACGTGTCGGCTCACCGTTGGGACAGATGTCATCCACTCATTGGACCCAAAGCTCCTATGATACGTCGACACGTGGCACGGCCCAACAGAAGCCCATTCCTGTGAAAAGGCTGGCCCGTTTGACTTGGTCAAAAGGTGGCGGGCCGGCCCACGGCAAGCCTGTTAACGGCCTGTTCGCATATAGCCCATTTACAGCCCGCTAACTCAGGGCCCGTTTACGACCTATCCGAATTAGGCCCAGTAGCGTCATCTGGGCCGTCCAATATAATTCCAGCCCGTTTTAACTTCCGGCCCATGTATGGCCCATGACGTCTTTTGGCCCATATGAGGCCCATAGTAACCCTCGGCCCATTAACGGCCCGTGGTAAAACTGGCCCGTGATGAACAGTAGATCACTTTATACCCATTAACGGCCCATTATTCCATTGGGCCGTCTCCATCCCATGTTATCTTTCGGCCTTCTCAGGGCCCATTTGTTCTTGGGCTCATTTCCAGCATTCGTTTACTTTCGGCCCATTACTGTCATTTTCTGCTTGTGGGCCAAATTCAGCCCGTGGTTACAGTTAGCCCGTTTGTGGCCCGTTAATACGTTGGGCCATTTTCATAGCGTCATCAAATACGGCCGATTAACGACGCCCATTATGGTCGGCCCATGAACGGACGATTTCAACTCTAGCCCATTTACGGCCATAATGTGGTCTGTTATTGGCCCGTGTTTGGCCAACCGATCATACGGCCTGTAGAAGGGCCATTGATGATACGGCCCATAGAAGGCCCATTGTGTCTATGCCTCATAGAAGGCCCATTGTTTCTACGGCCCTTAGAAGGCCCATTGTTTCTACGGCCCGTAGGAGGCCCATGTTAATTACAGTAAATATGTAGCCCATTGTTAATGTGGCCTAGTTTTAAAAAATAGGTTATTGCGACCACTAGCAAACCGCGGAAAAAGAACTGCACTGACTACAAGAAAACAAATAAACAAGACAATAAGGAAATAAATAAGCAAGCAACTTACGCTAGGCTATCACGCCTATTACACATATTACATCCACTGGGCATCAAAGTTCGACACAAGTGCAAATACAGGGAACAAAGTAGCATATAAACGCCGCATCAAAACAAGTCCAGAATTGAAACCACTTCGGAAGAGCTCAAGAAACAATATCCTGGGTACCCATAATGCTGGCAAGATGCTTAGCAAGCTTATTAACTTTCTCTTGTTTGGCGCTTAAATCCTCCAGCACTTGTTGTTGCACCAGAAAGTATGCATCTGAATTCTGCAGGGACTTCCTCAGTCCTTCGGCTTCCTGTCGCATAACATCTGATCGATGTCTTTCAACTTGAAGTTGAGACTCAAGAAGTCGAACTGATTCAGGCAGCGAGTTCGAAGAGCTGGTGCCAGCAGTAGTAGCCAGTAACTCGAACACTACATCAAGACAAGACTTTGGGGTTGTCTCAGTGTCTTCAATATAGTTTTTATCAGCTTTCTTGGAGAACAACAGGGATGTCTCACTATTTTGAACCTTATCTGCATTACTTCCTTTACCATTGCATAACAGGGTACTCTTCTCCAATATTTTATCCGCGTTCTAAAAGAGAAACAAACAAACACATCACAGGTTTACAATGTAGTATATGGAACTCATTTTGGTAAACCAGTTCAGTAGTAAGGTGGACAGGATAACAGCATGAAACAAACATATATCTATGTAGTATGGTCACTGTATGGTCTATATCATTCTAGTTTATGTTGCCAAATCAAGATAGATACAGTTCGAATCATATCTATTTAAGACAAAGCAGCATAGACAGAATATAAGTGTGGGAAACTACACAGCAATAACAACACTTGTAATGTGCATGGCATGAGAACATAACTGTTTATTCAATTGAAACTAAAATCAACATAGAGCAAGTTACAACAGCAAACACGTTAAAAAAACAGGTTAAAACATACCTGTTGCGCCATTGGAGTTTCAATTGCATCCTTCAAATTTGAAATTAGTTGGTATGAGTAAATACAGTGATGCAAGAGCAAAGTAGTATGAACCATAGCTACGGAACCTGACCTGAGAACAATTCTTCTTCTGCTTTAAGCGTTGACTTGGGGTTCGGAGTGGTGGTCCTCGTGCTTTGGGCACTGCAGTTGCCTTACTAACTGATCGTGTTTGGGTGCTCTGTGGTGGAGACGGTGTTGTGTCAACAGGAACTGGGTTACTATCTGCTGGGGTTGGGGTTAGAAGGGGTGTAGCTGGTTCTCTGTCCAACTGGGTAGGGGTACAATCTGCGTGAGTCTGGGTTATGTGTGGTGGGGCTGGTTCTTGGGCAAGTACAACCGTGGTTCTATCTCCATCGACAGGTAGCACGATCTTTTCTGAAGACCGTGTTTTTACTCCCACAGATATTACCATCACCCCCTCCAGTTGAAATGGCTGATAAACAATAAAAGTAATTGAATGTACATACATTGTAAGATAGACAGGTGCAATGGATAGTAGGGAAGAAAACAGGGCATGAAATAATTCACATTTATGTTGTCTAACCAAACAGAATAGCAGGACATAATTTCACATATACGATGGCTAATTAAATAGGATAGCATGACATAATTTCACATGTATGATGGCTAACTAAACAGGATAGAATGACATACTTCAAAATATGATGACTATGTAAACAGGATGACATGATATAACTATACGATGTGTCTATTAAAGTGGTTGGCATGCCATAAATCACAGACATGCCGTCGATGGAAACATGATGGCATGATATAATTCACGGATAGAATGACATAATTCAAAATGTGATGACTATGTAAACAAGATGAGATGATATAACTATATTATGTCTTTAGAAAATGGGTTGGCATGCCATAATTCAGATACATGCTGTCTATGTAAACATCATGGCATGATATAATTCAAATATATGATTTATATACTAAGGAAGTGAGCAGAGGGCAATCGCATATATGATGTGTCAAATAAGGAGATGGCATTCAATATCGTGTATATGATGTAAAAACTAAGCATTGCAATACAACATATGCATGATATGAGTAATATAACCCTGCCAAGTTTGAGCATACACCTCAGGGGGATAATAGGACTGGTCATCTGCCTCTGAATCCTCCTCTGAAGAGCTATCTGTAACCAGCAAGATATCTGCTTCAGCAGGTAGCATTGTCTGCTCTGAAGACCTTGTTTTCACTCCAGATTTCTCCATCACCAATTCAAATGGCTGATGCACAGGAAGAGCAGTTGAATATACAAGCATTGTCAACAAAAGCAATGAGAAATACAAAAAAAGGATGGCATGATATAATTCACATATATGACGCTTGGCTAAACAGCATGGCATTGCATAATTCACATATATAATGCCTTGCAACAAGATAGCATTGCATAATTCACATATATAATGTCTTGCAACAAGATGGCATTGCATAATTCACATCTATGGTAATTAGACACTAAACAGGTGGCATTCACACAAATCATGTCTAAACTAAGCAAATGACATAGCAATGCAAGATACCATATGCACGATATGAGCAACATAACCCTGCCAAGTTAGAGCATGCACCTGGGGGGGATAGGACTGGTCATCTGTCTCTGAATCCTCCTCTGAGGAGCTATCTGTAACCAGCAAGACATGCGCTTCGTCAGATAGCATTGTCTGCTCTGAAGACCTTGTTTCCACTCCATATTTTTTCATGACCGTGCCGAATGGCTGATGCACAGGAAGAGTAATTGAATGTACTAAAATTGTTGACAAATTTAACACGTAATAAAAAAATGATGTCATGATATAATTCACATATAAGATGACTGGCTAACCAGGGTGGCATTGCAAAATTCACATATATGATACCTGGCTAAACAAGATGGCATTGCATGATTCACATATACGATAAAGAAACTAAACAGATGGCATTGACACAAAGCATGTCTAAACTAAGCAGATGACATCTTTGATGTATACAGTAAGCAATGCAAGGCACCATATGCATGATATTACCAACATCAGCATGCCAAGTTAGAGCGAAGACCTCATGGGGTAAATAGGAGTGGTCTTCTGCTTCTGAATCCCCCTCAGACCAATTATCTTCCTCTTGATTATGATCCGAAATGGGTGGAGGGGGCTGCCTTTGCGCCCACCATGGAGCGACGTCTGCATGAAATTTTATTGCCACGCAAGGCTCGTCTCTTGCTCTACATGTTCAGTTCCATTGTGTACAATAACTGACATGCATAGGAATAAAACATAGTGAGATTATGTAAGGAGTGCATGCACAAATTCAGAGTGAAGGTAGCAAACTGTGGATAGACCCGAAACCAATGATAGCAGGCAGATAATAGCTTTAGTTAAAAAATACAGATAATGGCTCCTTTAATGTTTGTTTGCACCCAACATGAAACTCATAGTAGACACCCGAGATTAACCAGATAGTAGACAGATAGTACTGATTGCTGCCCCAGTATGTACCCCACAACCATTTAAAAACTCATTTTCAGCATAAGTTTGGACCTGACTCGGAGTCTAATAGGTGAACACGATGATAAAGTAGCATGTCATCATATTAAGCGATGCATAACGTAAGCAGACACGGAAGAGTGCGACCTCTCTTGCGGACCCGTGTAGTCCTCAAGGTCATCTGCTCAGTTGATGATGGTAATGCAGTTGTCGTGGCTGCCGGCGGCGGGGAAGAAGATCTGAGGCGGCGAAAGACAGTCTGGAGAGCGGATCCCCGCTGTGGTGAACCCTTCCGTCGTTGAAGCAGCTGAGCTGGGGTGGAACACAACACCGCAGGAGCAGGACAAACCACACAAGGTTTTCTTTGACACATATCTATAACAGAAGTAATTGTGTAAGGGCTTGTTTGAATTTGAGGATTCTAACAATGCAGGGATAGGAAATAGACGGGAATAGGATAGGAATGCACGTGCAAAACAGAGAATTTAAAAACACATGATTTCTGCCAATCTGGTGTTTGGTTCACAAGAATTGGAAGATCATAGGATGCAAAGAAGCATGGTGAGATTAAGTCAAACCACAAGAAGTGTACAACCTCTTTGGCGAAGCCATGTCGATCTCAGCGTGATTGGGTTGGCCGGTGAGGATGCTCCGGCTGGCTTGGCTGTCGGAGGAGGGGAAGAAGATCTTAGGCGTCTGGAGATGGAGCCCGAGGTACTGCTCCATTGTGATGGAGGGTTTCGTCGTTGGAGCAGCTCCGGTGAGTTGTACGACGCCAAGGCTGAAGCAGGACAACAGAGACAACGTTAACCTGAGTGGAATTCTAATAGCATCTCCAATAGATGACGTAAAATACATAACCACAAAGTGTTAGATGCATACATCAGCCGCTCATCTCTGAACTTAACTGTCGAAACTGAATTTAACTGTCGAAACTGAACTTAACTGTCGAAACTGAATTTTGCTGTCGAAACTGAATTTTACTGTCGAAACTGAACGCACTAGAGGTGAGGCTACACGTCATTCGACTGACTTTTTCATCTCTGGTCAATCGATTTTGCAGCCATTGGATAC